>NW_012105575.1:2192321-2207225 GCF_000951045.1 Mandrillus leucophaeus
AATTCTTCTGCCTCAGCCTCCTGAGTAGCTCCATTTATAGGCTGGTGCAACCATGCCCAGCTGATTTTTTTCTATCTTTCGTGGAGACAGGGTCTCACTATGTTGCCTAGGCTGGTCATAACTTCTGGCCTCAAGTGTTTATTCTTCCTTGGCCTCCCAAAGTACTGGGGTAACA
Source organism: Mandrillus leucophaeus (assembly GCF_000951045.1). Lineage (NCBI taxonomy): Eukaryota > Metazoa > Chordata > Mammalia > Primates > Cercopithecidae > Mandrillus > Mandrillus leucophaeus. Next base: position 2,192,497 of record NW_012105575.1, read on the forward strand.
GTCATGAGCCACCACATCTGGCCCTGACTTCTTTCTTAACAGGGAAAATAGTTGTCAGATCATAGTGGGAAAAGCTTTGACTGAGGCCAGAGACAGGAAGAAGTTGATCTGGGATTTACTGGGTAAAGGAGGAAAGGATTTAGATGTGATACAAGTTGAAAGGGAGCTGGACATTTAGCATTGAGATTAGGTGAGGATATAGTTCACGTGTTGCCACATGTATTGTAAAGTAGAAGAGTTCTCTCTCTCTTTTTCTACCTGGATACACAACCCTCAGGTCCCATCGCAAAGAGTTTAGTTGCTTTGTAAGACATAGTGTTGATACCCCTCTGAGATACTGCGTCTCCAGACGAGGCAGCTATGCCTGTTCTTGTGGTCAGGAAAGAACAAATGTGTGGGCATCAGGAATATGTTAACAATACCCAAGAAAGAATGTATGGAGTCAGAAAGTCAGAGGTGTTCCAAGGAAAGGTACCCAACTCTGAATAGGAGCCGGTGATTTTTTTCTAATTCTTCCTTTTTGGAAATTAGCTTGTAGTATTAAATGCTCTCATAGGGTTTTTATAGGATTAAAGCTAATATATGTCTCTTAGAACAGCGCCCAGCATGTAGTAAATGCTAAAAAATGTTAACTATCAATAAATAGTAAGAATTTTCTACTAATTACTATGGGCAAACAAAATCACAAGTATGAAAAAATAGAAAAGTTTAATAATTTCTTACAGAAGAGTTTTCAGGGGGCGTATTCTCTATTTATACTAAGATAATAATTGGAAGCTTATGAGTTTCTGGTCTCGGTTTTTAATACTGAAGATGAGATTTCTGAATCCACAGCCACCACCTTTATGACATATTTTACTGGGATCAGAATAATAGGGTGTGGCTTTGTTTCAAGAAGGCAATTTGGATTTCTGAAGCTCTGCAGCTAAGCAATCACCTATTCATTAAGCCTTGGATCAGCTCAGGAATAATTTACACTAAGCACTATTTTAACTAAGTGCTGTGTTTAATACAAAAAATAACAAAGCAAGGCAAAACACACAAAAGGTTTTTTAAATGATTCACTGTTTACTCTTTCATATTTTTCTCTTCCTTTTTTTTCTTGGAGAGTGTTGTGCATGTTTATACTACTGTAATAAATGCCCTTTGTATAAATCAAAATAAGAATTTACTAGAGGAAGTTTGCCTGAGATTCAGTGTTCTTTCCTTCAGAGACAATAAATTAACATCATTCCAAAAAGTCTCTCTATATGTGAGGTTTTCAGCCAATTCAATTCAAAAGATGTATTTGGATCCTATCAATTGTCAAGCACTGAACCACATGCTATTCAGCCTTTTTATTAAATATTACATTGAATAATTGGTTTGGGCGAAAGCAGTGTGCTTACAACTTGGCAAACTGCTTTCCTGTCTTGAATGGAGCTTGAAACATTGTATTGTTACTGGTAACATGTCATACGAATTGAGTTCATACAATTTATTCAGAATGAAAATAAATACAGCAGTTTCCCTTTACCTAGAGACATGGAATATATTGTTATAAAATCAGTAAATAATCCCATATTAAATGTTAAATCATTATTTTTACTTTTCTAATATATCAGGGTGTGTCTAGTCTGTACACTCCAAATAGCAAAACATCAACGTTAGTAACTCTTACTATTGAGTTAATAGATAGGGTAAGAAAATGTTGAAAGGAATTGGCATATTCTATATTTTTATTAAAAATAAATATTATTTATTACTCTAATCCTTCAGGCTCTCTTTTGAGTTGGTGCTATAAATTGAATAAACAAAACTCCAGGTAGTCTTGACTCCCAAAGATTTTGCAGCACATTTTTCATCTTGTTTAGTGTTGCAGAGCAGATCAGGGTTGAAGCCTAGAAAAGTACACCCTACAGACAACAGCGTCAGGGGGCTCCAACAGAGCAACAATACACCAGCAACTTTCCTAAATGAGATTCACTTAAAATCTTACATTCACCTTGAATCACAGGTTATAGATAAGAAAACTGAGTATGTTTAAAAACTGTATATTGTTAGAGGAGAGCTTAATGGTCATTTTTAAAATAAGTACTTACAACAAGGTATTTTTAATTTTAAACCTCTATATAGTTACACATATATCATATACCTGCTATTACTAAACTATGAATTCCAGGCAAACAGAAGAACTCATCATCGAGTCATTGGATGCTGATTATAATATTATTGTAATCTCATTATTTCAGCTGAAGAAAAGCCTAGTAACTTAACACAAACTCTTCAGTTCCACCCTGACTGGGCATAGAATGCTGACTGAGAAGAACTAGCTGATAATTTGCCTTGTTTTGAAATTCAAGTGCTTGAACTCTTATTATGGGAAGTAATAAATGATCAAGTGGATGTTTTGTTTTTCCACTAGAGTAAACATGACCCTAATTAGCAAATTGGCTAATAGCAGTTCTCATTTTACAAAAGATTAGTCTATAAAGGGAAAACAACCCCAAACAACAATATTTATAAATTTTCTTGACCAGGTAGTTTAGGAGAACTGTAAAAAAAAAAATCTGAGTAAATTCCCATCTATTTTCAGATTTCAAATTAATTAATAGTATTTTAGGCAAAGTCCATGTGCGAATGGTGCAAAACTTCAAGAGAAGACTGTAGTTAGAAATGTTTTTCAATAAAGTCTGTTTACTACGCAAGTCTTATCTAATAATGCCTAGTCTATTCTTACATTGCTATAAAGAACTACCTGAGACTGGGTAATTTACAAAGAAAGGAAGTTTATTTGGCTGATGATTCCATAAGCTGTACAGGAAGCATGGCTGAGGAGGCTTCAGGATACGTACAATCATAGTGGAAGGTGAAGAGGAGGGAGTCACGTCTTACATGGCCAGAGCAGGAGGAAGAGAGAGAGAAGAAGGAAGTGCTATACACTTTTATAAACAACCAGATCTTATGAGAACTCACTTACTATTATAAGAACAGCAAGAAGGAACTCCACCCCCATGATCCAATCACCTCCCACCATGCCCCTCTTCCAATATTAGAGATTACAATTTAACATGAGATTTGGGTGAGGACACAGATCCAAATCATACAGTTTTGCCACTAGCTCCTCCCAAATCTCATGTTCTTCTCATATTTCAAAATACAGTCGTGCCTTCTCAGCAGTCCCCCAAAGACATAATCCATCCCAGCATTAACTCAAAAATCCAAAGTCCAAATTCTCATCTAAGACAAGGCTAGTTCCTTCTGTTTATGAGCCTATCACATCAAAAACAATTTAGTTACTTTTAAGATATAATGGGTATATGGGAATTGGGTAAATACACTTATTCCGAAAGGGAGAAATCTGTCAAAACAAAGGGGCCCATGCAAGTCCATAACCCAGCAAGGCAATCATTAAATCTTAAAGCTCGGGCCGGGCATGGTGGCTCAAGCCTGTAATCCCAGCACTTTGGGAGGCCGAGATGGATGGATCACGAGGTCAGGAGCTCGAGACCATCCTGGCTAACACGGTGAAACCCCGTCTCTACTAAAAAATACAAAAAACTAGCCGGGTGAGGTGGTGGGTGCCTGTAGTCCCAGCTACTTGGGAGGCAGAGACAGGAGAATGGTGTGAACCCGGGAGGCGGAGCTTGCAGTGAGCTGAGATCTGGCCACTGCACTCCAGCCTGGGCGACAGAGCGAGACACTGTTTCAAAAAAAAAAAAAAAAAAAAACTTAAAGCTCCAAAATAATATCCTTTGACTCTGTCTCTCACATTTAGGTTATACCGATGCAATGATGCAATGAATGGGCTCCCAAGGCCTTGGACAGCTCTTCTCCTGTGGCTTTGCAGGTCACAGCCCTCTCAGCTGTTTTCATGGGCTGACATTCAGTCCTTGAAGCTTTTCTAGGCATACAATGCAAGCTGTCAGAGGATCTGGCATTCTGGGGTCTGGAGGACAGTGGCTATTTTCTCACAGCTCCACTTGGCAGTGCCCCAGTGGGGACTCTCTGTGAAGGTTCTAATCCCATATTTCCCTTCTACACTGCTGTCATAGAGGTTTTCCATCAGGTCTCCACACATAGAGCAGGCTTCTGCCAGGACATCCAGGAGTTTGCATGCATCCTTTGAAATCTAGGTGGAGGCTTCTAAGCCTCAACACTTGCCCTCTGCACTCCTGCAGGCTTAACACCACATGGACGCTGACAAGGCTTATGACTTGCACCCTCTGGAGCAGTGGCCTGAAACATATCTTGGGCCCTTTGAGCCATGACTGAAGCTGGAGTGACTGAGACAGAGGGAGCAGTGTCCTGAGATAGCACAGGGCAGCAGGGTCCTGGGCCTGGCCCAGGAAACCATTCTTCCCTCCTAGGTCTCCAGGCCTGTGATGGAAGGGGTGCTGCAAAGGTCTCCAAAATGCCTTTGAGGCATTTTCCCCATTAATGCCTATTATATATTGAGGCTATTAATATTTGGCTCCTTTTTGCTTATGCAAATTTCTGCAGCCACCTTGAATTCCTCCCCAGAAAATAGGTTTTTCTTTTGTACCACATGGTCAGGATGCAAATTTTCCAAACTTTTGCATTTTGCGTCCCTTTTAAGTGTAAGTTCCAGTTTCAGATAACCTCTTTGCTTAGGCATAGAGGTGATCTCAGATCATAGAGATGATCTGAGAGAAGCAGCCAGGCCACATCTTGAGCATTTTGCTGGTTAGAAATTTCTTCCACTAGATACCTTGAATCACCATTCTCAAGTTTACAGTTCCACAGATCTCTAGGGCAGAGGCACAATGCCTTCAACTTAACTTCTTTGCTATCACATAGCAAAAGTGACCTTTGCTGTAGTTCCCAATAAATTCCTTATCTCCATCTGAGACTTTCTCAGTCTGGACTTCACTTTTCATTTCACTGTCAGCATTTTGCTCACAACCATTTGGCAAGTCTTTAGGAAGTTCCAAGCATTTCCTCAAATTTCTGTCTTCTTCTCAGCCCTCCAAACTGTTCCAACCTCTGCCCAGTTCCAAAGACACTTTCACGTTTTCAGGTATCTTTATAGTAATGCCATACTATTAGGTACCGATTTTCTGTATTAGTCCATTTTTGCGTTGCTATAAGGAACCACATTAGTGCAGGTCATTTATAAAGAAAACAGGTTTAATTGGTCTGATGGTTCCACAGGCTCTACAGGAAACATGGCTGGGGAGGCCTCAGGAAACTTACAATCATGGTGAAAGGCATGTGTTGTGCTACAATATTAGGACGACTACCATGTCACTAGGTGATAGGAATTTTTCAGTTCAGTGTTCATATGAGAACACTGTATGTAGTCCATCGCTGACAAATGGAATTATATGGAGTGTAGCTGTACTAGTAAAACATAGGTATTGGTAATTGCTCTAAAGAAAAATAAAACAGAGAAAAGGCATAGTATGTGTGTATGGCAGAGAGATGTAAGTGAGGGGTTGTAATTTCTTTAGAGTAGGGACTGAAAGCCTCTCCAAAAGAAGACATTTGAAAAAAGGCATGAATGAGGAAATTCTGGCTTGTAACTGTTCAGGTAAGAACATTGTTTCACTTTCTCTCCCCATCACCTATTCCCCAAACTCCTTGCATAATATCTATTTATAGATATGTAAATATGTATTATATATTATATACTTATATGTTACATAGTATATATTATATATACTGTATATAATATATATTACATGTAGTCCATATAATATATAAATATATATTAAAATATAAAAATATAATACATAATATATATTTAAAGTTTGATGATTGATTTCTCAGTTGATTTACATCAATGCTTCAATAAAGGTTTTACTGAAGTATGCACTAATTATATTTGAAAGTTCAAGAGAAGAGATGTGAACTTTGCCACCTAGTAATAAGCAAGGCCAGCCAATACCTTTCTCATTATGCCTGACATATCAAAGTTAAGAAAATATTGACTAAGATGGGTTCGTAGAACCTCTTCAAAACTTTAAAAGAATTGCACAGGCTTACTGGATAGAATAACAGCAAAATTAGAGCTGGAGAGACAATTCAGTTCCCCTAGGAGGGACATACCTAGTAGTTTAGCACAGTAAAGTGTATTCTCCACGAGCACCTGGATCCTGGGAATCTTAGTCTTCCTATGACCTTGATTTAGTTGTTGTGAAAATTAAGAAAAATTAAAGTTGTGCAAGTACTTTACAAATGATAATATGCTTTGTATGAAGGTGAGTTTTTAAAATAGAAGATCTATTATTCTCACTCATAAAATGAAGGGGAAACAGGAGCTAGAAACACTTTCATTTCATGCTTCATTCAAGCTTAAGATAAATTATTATAATGCCCTCAGGTGGGGAAAATGCATAGATTTTCATGAAATGTAAAGTATGATTATATCATCTCTTTTGTGCTCCTTTCTTGACCCTAAAAAAATTACAAATCAAAGGAGGAGAATGTCCCTGAATCATTCTTTTTCTTCTCTGAACCAGTTTTTTTTTTTTTTTAACTCTTCTGTCCTAGATAAAGCTGTAACCACGACAGGATATATTAGCGACTGAAATCTGAACAGAAGGGCAATTCCTAATCAAATTGGCACTAATTTCTTTCAGTACAAATTATCATCATTCACAGCAAATTTGCTTTCAGTGAGCTGTGCCAACCTGAGGTACAGTTCTCAGCACTTTCTTCTCAGCCTATCAATACAATTGATCAAATCATTCTGTAACAGCAGCATCTCTTTTCTCTTCATTTTTTATGATGACCAATAAGGTAGAATGTCAATTTTCTCCATTTATTTCAACCTTGTTCCACTTAAAAGAAAACTACTATAAATGGAGCTCTATTTCTCTATAATTTTTTTTATTGAAATGAATTGGGGTAAAATGTGGAAATTTGAAAACATACATGTTGAGGATTTTAAAGTATTATTAAGAAGTGAATTTGATTGATTATCTACTGGATACTTATATTAATATCCAGCATATATTAATATCCAGCCTAACACTTTATATCCAAGAAGATATACATATATGTATGTGTGTGTGTGTATGTGTGTCAGACTACAGATTCATATGTTACCAACTGTTATGCTAGTTTATACATATAAATTGTACAGACTTCCAGGTGTCATCATAATATTTATATATAATTCTCTGACTCTTCCTCATTCACACTGTTGTAGTTAACTGCTCCATCTGCTCAAAAGATACATTTTTCTAGGTTTATAATAATGCCATCATCTACATAGCTTGCCAAATTACAAATATTGTTAAAATACACCAGAAAGATAGAAACACTAGGCAGTGCTCTATGTTTCTGCAATCTTATGCCCGTTTGCATTTAATTACCTTTTGTTGTTGTTCAGATGTAGAGAAGTCTCATGTGCAAACTTGTGGCTAGGAAATTTTCATAATTATGGTTTTATTATTTCAGTTTTGTAGTTGTAACCACAACAAGATGAAAGACTTCGTCTGAAAACAACTGTCTTTACCAGTAAAAAGTGTTAATTACAACATAAATGATGTCAATGAAAATATTGGAAAATTTCAGGTTTAATTAGGTCTACCACAGAAATAGAACTGTCACAAGGCTTAGCATTTTGGCAGTTTTAATTCCTGTATGGGCTTTCTTCTTTATGAGGATCACATATAGAGAGTGAGAAAACGAACATGTCATTTGTTTAAAACATATTGTTCAAGTATGTACCAAGCCGAAGTGTAATATTCATTCACAATATGTTACAGTGACAAAATATTTCCATCCAAGGTTTCTGCAAAGATACATATTCATTCTTTATGCATTGCTTCTTTCTTTTTCCTTTTCCTAAGATATGAGGAGAGTCTGAGCCTACCAGGATAAAAGCAGTTCCTCAGACTTATTTTCAAGAATTATGCCTTCTGTATATTACTTATCTATGTTCAATAATCTTGAGACTCATAACCGAAAGAGTAGGATCTATTGTAAGCCCAGTGGAATGGCGGAAGCAAAGTCTCATGACTGCAAAGCGGTAGCCTGGCTGCCAATAAGAAGATCTTAATTGCTATAATTAAAAATAAGAGTCACTTTTATTAAAAACTGAACCCCCTGTTGTGCAAATCATTCTAGTAATGCTTTGCATAACACTCAGGAATTTATAATGCCTAAGGATAAGATAAAAATGTAACTTTCCCTGACTATTTGCAACTGAAAATAAATGGTTTGCCAGTAATGGTTTCAAATTATCAAATTGAGATATTAACTAATAAGTTAAATAATAAAAGCTCCTAATACAGACAGTGAAAAAGAAGAAATTGGAGTACTGTTACATATGTGTACATATATATATGTTTTAAAATGTATTAGATATATTCTGGAGTGCATTCCTAACGACAAAGCAGTTCTTACAGAAAAAGCTTGTGTAACTCACCGTCACCGCTCTAGCACTCAGCAGGAGCCATGCCAACAACTACATGAATAACCAGTCGGACTCTCCAAACAAAGCCAATGAAGTGATGACGAAAGTCTCATCTGTGATATGGAATCCATGTCTTCAGGATGCAAAAAGGAATAAATGTTCCATATGGATCTTGGTGATATTTCTTAACTCCTAAAATGACTTTGTTAGCTGCCTTGTATACGTAATAATGCAACCTTGGAAAAAAAAGGCATTGCCAGCCAAAGCTAGGTATAGATGATTAAGGTGGTATCCTTGCTTTGATAAGGTGATATCCTACATCTTTGATAATTTTTTGTTATCCTACTTATGATGTGAGCCTTTGCTTTAGCTCAAAACATTCAACCTGCTCCTTTCTGTTCTTTTCCATTTCCAAAATCACAGCTGCTGCTTCATCTTTGCTCTGCACACTAGATTATGTCATTCCTACCTGAGGAAGTAGCCCAATTATCTCCAAAATTACTAGGAGAAATCCCATCATATTTTCATCAGAAAGTGGTAGAACCATATCTGCTATTTTTATCATATAACCCTCCTGCTTCATCCAGGAGGCCATCTGGGGATGGGTATAAGGAGAGAAGAATCAGAGTTAGGGATCTAGTGTTTTGAGGGGGTGTACTGTTTTTGGTAAATATATCTAACCTCACCAACTCCTATACTTTTACTAGTCAGAGGAAGTAATGCTTGAAGAGAATCACTGGAGAGATTAGAGAGTCCTACAAGGAGAGACTGGTCTCTTGGCCTAAGACTGGTTTCTTTGTGGGTTACAGTCTTCAAGCTGGCTTGGGTTCTATCAGTGAAAAGCAGGATGAAGTTCTCGAGCAAGCTTAACATCTTTCCTTGGAGTTTAGGAATGTTTATGAAATTAGAGTATGGTTCACACTTTTCAAATGGAGATTTCAAAGTTGACAATGTTTCAGGAAAATTTTTCCCTGGTTGTTTGTAACTGTAGGGCGCCTAGGAAGTAAAAGGTGCCTTTCCCATACCAGATTTCTTAAAAAGATTTAGCAGACAATAACTTTCTACAGGAAGGAGCACGGTAGATAAAGGAGGAGGCAAGAGCTTTTGGACTAGTCGAGTGGCAGCTTAGCAAAGCAACACAATATCCTTAGGGATTGGGGTTTGGACACGTTGTCAGACCATACGGAAATGTGGCTGTTGTTCTCTGAGGGAGTTCTCAGTTTTGAATGGTAGCGGAGTGAAGATGAATTCATTACTATAAAACCACGGGCAGTCCACGTGAGACCAGTCCACGTGAGACCACCATATTGGCAGAATCCACTAGGTGTAAATAATAGTACCATGTGAGACAACTCCAATCCAGACAGGTGTCCAGGAATGTAAGCAGACAATTACCTCCACGCTTTGCTCTTCCTAAGCACCATCTGTCTTAGTCTCTTCAAGCTGTTATAACAAAATACCATAGACAGGATGGCTTATCAGCAACAGAAATTTGTTGCTCACACTTCTGGAGGCCCAGAAGTACAAGATCAAGGCTCCATCTGATTTTCTGTCTGTTGAGGACCCTCTTCATAGGTGGCCATCTTTTTCTTTGTTCTCACATGGTAGAAAGGGTGAGGAATCCCTTTGGAGTCTCTTTTATAAGGGCACTAATCTTATTTATGATGACTTGGCCCTCATGACCTCATCACCTTCCAAAGGTTTCACCTCCATTAGGTTTTGACATATGCATTTTTTGTTCAACATATGAATTTGGTTTCAGTATATGAATTTTAGGTTTGACATATGAATTCAGTTTTAATATATGAATTTTAGGACATTCAGACCATAGTACCATCTAACAACAGATGACAGAAGCTGCAGAAGGAGATTGCCTCTATCTCACAATCAGACCAGGATAGACTCTCTACTGTAAAGGAACAGCAGGAGGAAGAATAAAGGCAGATCAGTCCCTCTGTCCACTTCAAGTCCTCTTCAACCCTCAGAGTAGCTGTGGTCAGAATAACTTAAAATAACGTATGATACTAGAATTTCAAAATGGACCTAAAGTAACTGGAGAGTTACAAAATTTGTCGAAGACACTGTTAAAAGGCAGAAAAGGAGGAACTAGCAATACAATTTGAAGGTGGTTATTGGACAAAAAATAAACTGGTTCATTTTTATGTCTAGTGTGAGATTCTCAATGAACTGTTGAGTTGAATATATTAATATGTGCATGTTTTTATTAGGTGCCCATTAGCATACTAAGTCATTTACATTCACATCATCGTTATCATAATCGAATGAGATAGTTACTATTTTTGCATCTGTTGAGTAGCTGAGGGCAATGAGTGGACAGTAAAGCTGTATTTGAACCCAGGTCTGTTTGATTTGCTTATCTCTAAAGACATTTCTGTGATTTACTGTTGTGTTTAGGAATAGATCCCAAATCCCTGTGAGGGCTCACAGGGGCCTTTACCATCAGTACTTTGTTTTCCTCTAAGACTCAACAAAGGCCCCTTTCTTATTTTGCTAATTTTTTAAATTCTAAAAACTTGGTACAAACATATAAAGCAAAGCCAAATATAGTTTTGTTCACATATGTAAAAGAGGAATACAAAATTCATAACAAAGTATAGAAAGAATTTCTTTTTAATCCTGTAATCATGCAGGAAACTTTAGAGGTCAAAGCATGAGCAGAAATATTTGTATGCTTAAAGTCATCTCCACGTTTGAGAAATGGACAAAGACAAGTGTCATCGGAAACCATTAAGGATCATTAATTCTTTTTTGGATGAGATAATGAGATCCTCTTTGGAATTTAAATGAATATGCATGAAACATTTTAGTTTACGAAGAGTACATCATCTGGTTTCAAAAAGGTCTTACCCCAAATGCAACCAAGATTGGTATATATTTGTTTAATAATAAGAGGTTTCTCATTTTAAATTTAAATTTTTAACATTTAGTTTCATTCTTTAACATCAGGTAAATAGCATATTCCAGTTTCTTTTCAGTTTTATTAGGTTTATATCTACATTTCTTCATCTGTTTCACTAAAAAAATTTTTTTCTGAATTTTAGTATGTGTCTTTTAAATAATAGAAACCATATGTCCTCATTTCAAATGAGTTTGTAAACAATTTTTTAAAAAACAGGTGCATATATATATATAGATACTATCTTTTGATATATACTGTCTTTTGATTTTTTCCATTTATTTTACTATGTTGATTTAGAAATTTTTCTTAAAAAGTTATTCAACCTCGTGGAAACTGTCAAAACATAGAACACTCACAAGTTAGTGAATATGTTTTGTGGCTTAACCTTTGCCAGGAATTTTGCCATAAGTCTGTCAGTCCAGTGCGACAGACAGACAGGGATCACACGGAGTACAAAGCAGTTAGTGTGCTGATGGGTCATGTGCAGAGAACTATGGGTACACAAACACATTTCAGCTGAATGAAACTGCCAGCACATTTAACACAATCTCTGCTCTTTCTATGAATATAATAGTAAATCGTTCAGTAGATTTGGTGATTAGCCACATCTGTTAGTTTAATTGAACTGAGAATTAAAAACAAAAAACAAGACTCAATTTGTTGAATGAATGTGTAGGGAACGTGAAAATGAGCAATTAGTTCAAGGTGTTTCCTTAAATAACTTAGTACTTTGGTTAGGGTGAGTAACTTCTAGGCTAATACTTGACTTAGGAAAACAGAAGTTGAAACTTTTATTGCTTCACTTTAATGATGCTTTATTCAGTAGATCCAAAAATAGATTGTGTGTACATGTGGGTGCCAGTGCATGTGTGTGTAAAGATATATTTATATTTAACCTAAATGTTCATTTTTATAGGAATGCTGTTATTACAGCCATATCTGAGAAATGCTTCTTTGATTGTTAGTTTTGACTTTCTGCATGTCTGCAAATAGTTTAATTTTTAAAAGGACTTTTCTTGTGATACATCCTCATAGGTTCTTTCTTAAGTCCAATAGTGTTTGCCACCATTATCTTCATTAGTAATTAATTATTATTTATGTGAGGAAATCAGAATTTTTTTTGTGCTTCCATATGTGTTGAATTGTTATCTTGTGAGAGAGGCCTTTCTTGGAACTGGGAACATCTGAATGAGCCCTGAGAGAATCAGAGGAGGCTGATGAATGAACTGGAAAGCCCTTCACCAGTCTAGACTAGCTGGTTTCTGCCTTGTAAGTGATTGACCTGAGAATTGGAATCAGCCCTTCCATGGTAAACAGCCATTCTACAGGAGATCCCAGTGGAATAAAACGTGAAGACGTGGCATTTGGGCTACCCTGCAGGAAAGAGAAGATACAACTATGTTAGCTTCTGTTACAAAACCCCATGACCCCTAGGAAGGACTCTGATATTAACTTAAATCAATAGACAAAGAAGACCAACATTAAGCACAAAAACTACTAGTGGTTATGTTACATTGAAGAAGTTAACAAAAATCAGTAAAAGGAAAAAGTTAACACTGCAAAGGAACCAGCACTGTATGGTTTTCTAGGAGTGATGGAGTTGGCGCTAATAATACCAATATAATAATAATAATAGTAATATTATCATTTGATTATCCATTGTGTACCAGACCAAGGAACTGTGCTAAGAGCTTTACATATATTACACCATTTAATTTTCACAATAATATTTTATTGTAGATGTTGTTGTAATGATTATTTTCACCTAAAGGTAATGATGGGGTTCAGGTTACACCACCCCAAAATACTGCACCTTGGCATATTAAACATTTTAAGGTGAAGGAATAATTTGAGCTTACAGAAGCAGGAAGTTCACTCTGACCTTTTCCTTTACCTTCTCCACTGAAGCGGGTCATAAAACCTAGGAAGAAGCTTCTGACCTTTCCCTCAAGCAGGTCAGAAGGTCCTCAGGTTAGCGGTACCTTCTCTATAGCAGGAAGAAAGGAACATTCGTATTTCTGAGGACACAGGGACACAGAGAAGAATTTGAACAAATAGGCTGTGCTAAGGTTTTCCCAGTTTATTACCATTAAATCATACTCTTTTTGCCCTATTATATTTCTCCACAACTTCCCACTGTTGATCAAATCTACTACAAAAAAAAATGCCAATTCATGTTTAAATGCTTCTGCAGCATTTAAACTTCCTTATGAAGTTTATGCTTAAGTTAAATGCTTCCTTATGAAAGTCTTCATTTCCTGTGTGATGTGAAACTTACATTAAATGAATTTGTATACTTTTCCCTTGTTAGTCTGTCTTTTGTAATAGAGGCCGTGAACTTAGGAGAGTAGAAGGAGAAAATAACTTTTCTCCTTTATTCTGGGAAAACTAGATTGTAAGATTCTCTTGCTCACACTAATACTACTAATAAAGGTCAAAGCTTAGTTTCAAATCCAAGATGGATTCTAGCCCCTGTGATTTTACTCAATATTAGACAATTAAAGTAGTTGGACTTAGAGTTCAGGGTAGAAATAAGTACCTTCATCAAACAGGAAGGTCAAGAATAAGGATTAAATTTTCAAAAAGCAAACCATTAATTTTCAACTAGGATGATTTTACTCCTCTTCCCAGGGATATTGGCAATGTCTGGAGACATTTTCAATTGTCACGGTTTGGAGAAGTGCTACTGGTATCCAGAGGCCAGGGATGCTTCTATACACCTTACAATTCAGAGGATAGCACCTGAAACAAAGAATTATCTGGACAAAATGTCAAAAGTGCTGAAGTTGATAAAACTCAAATGACACTGACAGGACCAACTACAACTACATAATTTGTGGGGCCAGCACAAAATAAATAGTTAGGGCCCCATGTTCAAAGAGCAAGACAAGCTTTTTTTTCTCTCTCTCTATGTGCCTTTCATGGTGTCTTTTTTTAAAAATTTTTTTTATTTTTTAATTTTTTTTTGAGATGGAGTCTTCCTCTGTTGCCAGGCTGGAATGCAATGGCATGATCTTGGCTCACCACAACCTCTGCCTCCTGGGTTCAAGCAATTCTCTGGCCTCAGCCTCCTGAGTAGCTGGGAATATAGACAGGTGCCACCATGCCTGGCTAATTTGTTGGTCAGGCTGGTCTCGAACTCCTGACCTCACGTGATCTGCCTGCCTTGGCCTCCCAAAGTGCTGGGATTACAGGCATGAGCCACTGCACTCGGCCGGTGTCTTTTATTAATTAATGTCATATTTCCTTGGGTGCAGGATTGCCCAAGGAAACGTCATTAGGTTGAGCAACTTCAGAGTTTCAAAGGCACCCTGGATTCTGCTTCTCAATTCAGCACCATCCTTGACTCTCCCTTTTCCTACATTTAGGATCTGCCAAGAAAGAAGGATGGTAGCAAAATAGCAGTGAGCTGAGGCTCCAAGTCTCTGGTACATGCTTCAA
>NW_012105575.1:2207639-2230265 GCF_000951045.1 Mandrillus leucophaeus
CAGGCAGGAATGAAGGTTTCTGAAAGATCTAATCTGAGGGACAGTGTGGGGATGGCTTCAGAAGAGTGTGTGCTGGATGGTGATAGTTTGAGTCTGAGCAGGGTCGTTCTATGATGCCATCTGAAACAAGAAGAGTGTGAAAAAGGACAGAAGTACTCGATTAGCTTTGCTTAAGTTGATGCTACCAGACATAAGATGCTTGTGTTAGTAACATGTTGTTGAGACAGAAGAGTTCCTTTGACCCTTTTGCAGGTGGGAACTGGAGTGCACGGGCTCTGGGTCCAGCCTGCCACTTTGATGCTGACAGGAATGAGCTTCACTCACTCGAACCCACAGGGCTCATCTCCTCACAGGAGGGAGCGCACAGGCAAGAGGGTGCTGGAACTGGGGCAAATGCTTTTGGGTTCCAGCCCCATGGCAGCATCTAGGGGTGTGATAAAAATGAATGCTCTTTTAGCAGTTGCTGTCCGTGGACAGCTAAGTGTTAACCAGCTTAGTGGAGAGTCGGGGTGACAGCCTATTACCCTTTGCCCTCTTGGTACCCAGGTTCCTGTTCAGCATCTAGGAAGAATCAGGTTGCACGAATGGTTTGAAAGGTGATGAATGCAGAGGATTTTATTAAGCAGTGGACGTAGCTCTCAGCAGAAGGGGAGCTGGAAAGGGGATGGTGCAAGAAGAAGGTGATCTTCCTTTGAAGTCTGGTTGTGTCCATCTGGGCTCGTCTCCGAAGCTGTGCTGTCTGAAGTTAAGCCGCATCTATCAATAGTCTCGGATGCCCAGTTGCTTCTTCACCTCTTGATATTCAGCAGCTTGTGTTGCTCTGCCAGCTGAAGTCTGTTGTGGGCACAGAACAGGGGCAGACTGGGCCCAAAAGGCAACATTTGGGCAGAAAAATGGGGTCAGATATTTTCACTTATGGTCACTGTCCCAGGCTTAAGGGTGGGGTTTAGCCAGGAGCCCAGCTCTGCTGTATCATTGTGGAAGGCAGAAAATAATTGCTTGCCAAGATGCCCACATGCTAATCCCCAGAACCTATGAATATGTTACCTTATGATGTGATTCAGGTTATAGAACTTGAGGTCAGAGGATTATCCTGAATGATGTAGAGGCACCCAATCAAATCACAGGAGTCCTTGGAATGGAGAATGTTTTTGGCTACAGTTGTTCAGAGAGATGCAAGGAGAGAAGGACTTGACATCCTGTTTTGGACTTTGAAAATGGAGGAAAAGGGCATGACCCAAGGGATGCAGGTGCTTTCAAAAGCTGGAAAACGCAAGGTAACCAATTCTTCCCTGAAGGCTCCAGAAAGAACCATAGCCTTGTGAACACTCTAATTTTAGCACAAAGACACATCATGTCAGATGTCTGGTCTACAGAAATATAAAATAATAAATGTGCCTTGCTTTAAACCATTAAGCTGGTGGCAATTTGTTACAGCAGCAATAGGGAACTAATATACATGTACTGGGCTTGCAAGGTAGACAGCACTGTGAGAGAAGGAACCATAGAAAATTACTGCTGAGATGAACTACTGAGATAATAGAATCTAACATCCTCATTTTAGAGAAAAGAAACTGTTGTTGCTAAGGAGTTGACTGATGTGCCTAGGGTCACACAGCTACAGCCCTTTAAGCCAAATTGTTGCTCTTTCTTGTATCCTACACATTTCCTCATAAAGAGGTTCATGGGCAGGGGGTGAGAGATGTAGAAAATAGATGCACCAGTCACAATATCAAGAGAAAAGCTCTAAGAGCCAGGAAGAGAATAAACAAAAATGAGGGGAATAAAAGAATCAAGAAAGAAGTAAATCTTTCTGCGTTCAAAGACAAGTTCCAGCCAGAACTGGGAACATTTAAAGCGGAGAACGCAGAAAAAAATATAAAAATAAGAATAAAAAAAAGATAGATCGGCCCCTAGAAGCCCAGGTAAAGCATGAAAAACGATCAAATGAGACGGGAGAGAGAAACCCTCGCCTGCGTTTCTGTGCCATCTAAATCAGAGTAGCTTCATTTTTGTAGTTGCTCCCAGCGTTGACTTCTCCTTGAGAAAGTAGGTGGTGAGTCCATGAGGTGACTGGCACTGAAGACCTGTGTATCTCATTAGTCCCTGAAAGACAAAAAGGGGGAAGATCTACTTCACCTCAGAGAAACGAGACTGCCCTTGGAGAGTCATTGCACCTGAGCAGTTGTTCTGAAAACAGGTCTTTTTTTTTGTCTAATACCAAGTCTCAGAGGAGAGCTGCCTTTCTCATGACATTCTTTATGGGTCTTCTCTGGGTTAGAAATTAAAGAGAAATATGTCAGATACAAAATCTAGGAACAAAATATAAAACATGACTCTAATGGAGTAGTAATAATGATAGTGCCATTGGAAATACCCAGAAAAGAGCAAATTGTCAGGATTTAAAAGGTCATTGAGATCATCAATCATGCAAGTATTGCTCTTGTTTGCGAATTCATTTCTTTTATGGTGAAGAATACACCTGAAAAATCCAGTGGTAGAAATGTTCTCAGCACAGATTCAGTTTGTATAGAATGACATTAATATCCATTTGTTTCCGACTCTTATGATTAAACATCCATGGTATTAGTGTGAGTGAATGTATAGTACAAGGGGAGAAGGAATAAGGATTCTTATGTTTGATTATTTTAGTTACACTTATATGATAATTGTAGCTAAAAAGACCAATTATGCAAATTTTAAAAATAGTCTTTGGTAAGTGTCTTTCTTATTTGGTCTTCATTGAACTGCCTCATTTGTCATATGCCCCATGCTTTTTAAAAATTCTCTCCCATAGCACCTCTATAGAACGCTCTTCTAGATTCGCCTCCGCAGCCCACCCGACTGTGGGAGCAGAGGCCATACAATCTAAAACTCTTTCTTTAATTTGCAATACAACATCTAGAAAACTCAGTATCATCTGCTTAGAGAACAAAAGCTTTCCTCTGAAGTGATTTCTCTCCCATTCTGCAAACCCCAAATGCCCCAAATGTGTCAGATTTTATATATGAGTAAAAATCTTCCCATTCATTTTCTTGCATGGCTTCTTCCCAGGTTTCCATTGAATCCTGTCTTATAGTGCTTCACGATATGGGTGGAGATAATATGAGGCTGTGTTCACAACTGTCTCTTTGTGCTCCTTTAGGTAGTTGATTCTAGGCTTCGTTTATATAGCACACCCTTAGATAACATCCTTTCATTCAGTGTTGTTTCGTTATAACCTTGATGAGAAGAAATCATTGATTCCCTGCCTGGGGCCAATATATATGTGACATTTGCCCATTTGGACCATGTCTGCATGGGTTTTCTTTCTCTGGGTACACTCTTTTTTCCTACATTCCCAAAGTGTCCTATATTCCCAAAATGTCCACGCCAAATGAATTGTGTGGACATATGTCTGAGTGGTCCACGTCTCAGTCAGCATGAATGTGTGTGAGTGTGCCCTGCAGCTGTGTGGTGTTCTGTCCAGGGTGGGTTCCGGCCTTGCTCCCTGGGCTGTGGGGACAGGGTGCAGCATCTGCGAACTGAAATGGAATAATTGGGTAATTATTGATATGGTTTGACTGTGTTCTCACTCAAATCCCATCTTGAATTGTAGCTCCCATAAATCCTACATGCTGTGGGAGGGACTTGGTGGGAATTAATTGAATCATGAGGGCAGTTCCCCCTATACTCTTCTCATGGCAGTGAATGAATCTCCCGAGATCTGATGGTTCTGTAAGGGGAAGCCCCTTTTGCTTGGTTCTCATTCTGTCTCGTCTGCTGCCATGTAAGACATGCCTTTGGTCTTCCACCATGACTGTGAGGCCTCCCCAGCCACGGGGAACTGTGAGTCCATTAAACCTCTTTTTCCTTATAAACTACCCAGTCTCGGGTATGTCTTTATTAGCAGCATGAAAATGGACTAATATGATTAGATTGCTTATTTTCATTAATCTTTCTTAAATGTATGTACAGTTCTCATTTATTTCTATTTTTAGTATTGGAAGTGTTTTGACCTTTATTTAGAAATGTGGTGATGTTTTGTGACCAGAAATATAGGAACTTAACTCTCATTTATACCAATTAACCTATGGGAAAATCAGTTTCTTTATACATAGTTTTACTTAACATTGCAGTTTCCAAAACCTATCAGTGGCATTAGGTGAGCAGTTACTATATTGTTAAAGTAGATGGAGACATATTTTATTATTATCACTCTTAATAAAAACAGTGGTTTTGGAAACAATTGTTTTTTAAAATATACTAACTTACCTCTGAGATTTTTCTACAATAATATATTTAAAAGTGAAAATACTGTGTTTTCAAGCATTAATTTTGTTCTCTAAATTCACTTATCATATCCAGAAAGTGACTGTCATTTAGTTATGGTGTTACCTGACATTATAACCTTTGTCTTAGTATAAGGAAGCCATTAGACGCTAAGATATGAAACCTTAAAGGGAGAAAAGGCAAGTTACTAAGTCTTCCACCCTTTCTTCCCATCATCTGAACCCGTTACTTCAGGACCACATCCCACCCCTTCTACCACCGGAGGATGCTTGGTCTGTAGCTACCCTTTAAAATATCATTGCACACAGTGTGCGACACAGAACTAACAGATTAGTGTTATCTTTAATCCTATTCTAACTTTAGAGACCTGAGCATAGAGAGGTTAAGAAATGTGCCTATACAATAGTAGAATCACCTTTTAAATCCATGTCTATTTAACTGGAAAGCCCTAGTATTGAACCACTCCATTATAAAGCTCACATTCATCTTTTGAAATACTTTTTTGTTATACATTTAGAGATAAAACATAAACTTTGTGGCCAGTACCCACACAATATAGAGCAAAGAACAAAGAAACAAAAAAAAAAGGTAAAAAAAAAAAGACAAAGAAAATGTAAATCTTGATAGTTGAAAGACAAATTCAGCTCAAATTCTCCTCTGCGGTTTTTCCCTTCCACTTGTCCATATTCCCTGACAAAGAGGCTACTGGGAGAAGTTCATGCTGCCGCTGGCAGCATGAGCAACATAGAAAGGTTATTATTCATGTGAACCTGCATTTTCTCAGGCCATCATAGGAATATTCTACAACTAGCAGGTGCCAGGGTCACTTCAGGAGCAAAGTCTAGACTCTTCCTCTGACTACATAAATAAATTCTCTTGGTAGATAGTGTCAAGGACATTTCCCTCTACTTGTGAATTTGGAGGTTGGTAAATTCACTTACTATACTTCTCACAATAGAGTAAGCAAATGTATTAATAAATAACAGGAAAGAGGGGAGAGAGTGTGGAATAAATTATAGCCATGCCTCACTTAAAGATGGGAATTTTGTCGTTAGGCAGTTTCCTAGTGTGACCATCATAGAGAGTGCTTACATAAACCTAGATGGTGCAGCCTACTGCACACCTAGGCTCTATGGTATACCTTATCGCTGGTAGGCTACAAACCTGTATAGCATGCTACTGTAGTGAATACTGTAGGCAATTACAATACAATGGTAAGTATTTGTATATCTAAGCACACCTAAATACAGAAAAGGTACAGTAAAATACAACATTTTGTCTTATGTAACCACTTTCGGTATGTGTCATCCATTATTGAACTAAGTATTGTTGTTCAGTATGTGGCTGTATTTAAGCCCCACAGACGTAGAGACTCTTATTTCTCTTTATTTTTCCATTTCCTAGCATAGAATGTAGCATGTAAGGAGGGCTCATTAACTATTTATTAAACTGTAGATATCAATCTACAATAATGAGCGTAGGGCAAAAAATTAATAAAACAGATAGTAGCTCAAAAACTCCTAATTATATTAAAACTAAACACTATGTTTTTCTCAGATTAATAAGAAAAACTATTTTTGCAACTCTTGAAAAGCATTGGGTTTGATAGGATCGAGAAAGTCTAATAAAAGTAGGTGTTAAGAAGCCAATTTTTCAATAAGTATTTCTACACAGAGGTAAAGAGTTATCTGCATATTAATGTTTACTAAACTATGACATTTGTTCTAAAATAAAAATCTTATTAGATACTAATCCAGATGAATTATTTTCCCTCAAGTGATTTGATGAAAGGAAATTCTATTATGTAGTCACATTTATTTAAACGTATGTAAAATTTACTCTTCTCGTCAGGGTTCTCTACAGAAACAGAACCAACGGGATGACTATTGTTTACTTATGTTAGAGAATCAGCTAATGTGCTTATGGAGGCTAAGTTCTAAAATCAAATGGCAAGATGAAGATGCAACCCTAGAGAGCTGACGATATAGCTTCAACCTGAAAGCCAGCACACATGAGATCCAAATGCTGATGTTTCAGTTCAAGTCCAAAGACGGAAAAAGATTCACGTCTCAGCTCAACAGTCAGGCAGGAGGAGTTCCCTCTTATTCATGAAACTGTCATCCTTTTTGTACTATATAGGCCTTCAAAAGATTGTATGAGATCCACCCACATCAAGGAGGGCAGTCTGCTTTGCTCGGTTTACTGATTCAAATGTTAATCTCATCGAAAAATACCCTTAGAAACACATCTAGAATATGTTTGACCAACTATCTGGGCACCTTGTGGTCCAGGCCACTTGACATATAAAATTAACCATCACACTTACTAACAGGAATGAAGGGTGAAAAAGAATCTTAGTGATAAATTGATCAACATGATAGCCAAAAAACTGCTATTCACAAAATAGGCATGATTTGTGGAAGAATGAACAGTATTTCCAGATGAAAATGCCCCTAAATAATAATGGTTCTTTTTCTGACTTCACTTATGTATTGTTTGCTTTAGGCTTCACATCTTTCTGGAAATCAGGAAACCTGAACTATATTGATGTATTGATCTAACTCTCATCACTGTAACTATATTTAACATTTTTCTCCATAAGGAAAAGACTGTTTCTATTTCTATAGCATTTTGTGAATATACACGTTGTGAAAAACCTGGCTGAACAACTGCTTCCTGTTTAGAGATAGAAACTGCATTTTATCATGGATTCAAAATACCAGGGAGAACTGCTCTCAGTAATAATTTCTCAACTAATTTATTTATTTCACATATTTACATTAGTTATTATCTCCTTGCACTTCAAGAAGCAAGCATACCCCTTGTAAGTTCCTTTGTCTAAAAATTAATGTCACAGGATCATAATCCTATAGAGAATAATTTTCTTCTTTTTATAAGAAAAAATAAGAAACATATTTGTCAACCTCTTCTCCAATTATTAGATGTGCAAGTATAACAGCGATTCAGGCTGTCTCAGTTTGGTCCCAGGTTAGCCTTGTTAGCACTGAGATCCCTTCAGAAACGGAAGCTTTTTTAACCGTATCATTTTTATCCATATCGGGTACTGAGCCATGTGCAAAGCATATGGCTGAGGCCAGGAAAGTAAATCTAAGTTCTCCAAGATCGCACAGTTACACGGTGGAAAGGCAGTAATTTTAGCTGAAGCATTAGATAGCTCTTCCAGGCATGCCTCATATTCTAACTGATTACTCCAATATTAATTTGGAGTTTCAAGAGACTTTATGACCAATGTCCTGCCTGACTAGGGTTGCGGTTCAAGAGTCCCATTGGGAGATAATTTGCCTTTTCTTGCAATTCA
Organism: Mandrillus leucophaeus; assembly: GCF_000951045.1. Classification (NCBI taxonomy): domain Eukaryota; kingdom Metazoa; phylum Chordata; class Mammalia; order Primates; family Cercopithecidae; genus Mandrillus; species Mandrillus leucophaeus. The sequence continues at coordinate 2,215,231 of NW_012105575.1, forward strand.
ATATTCCAGAATATTTGCTGTGCAAAAACAAGAGCTTGAAAATAATATTTTCAATGAGGAACTTGCTAACAGAGTCTAGAAAGGTGGAATACTGACCGATGAATAGGGGGCTGAATTACTTGAACATATAGGATGGTCTTGTCCTGAAAACAGTGATGAGCTAAATTTTATTCAGAAGAGGGAGCATCACAGAGGAGTCGAGCATGAACCTTGAAGTCTACGTCTAATGCTGGTTCCGCTGTGTCTTCTAGTTCCTGCTTAATCTCCCTTTGAACAAAACCTTGTTAGGTATTACTCAGAAAATATCGTTATTGATGCAAAATATGCACAACGTTACTAACTGCTTACTCTCTTGAGTACCTGCAAGCTCAGCCCACTTATGTGTGATATTTGGGCAAATTGGACCATAGCATGGGCCAAAAAATTATATCTACTATATTTTTTTATCATATTCTTAAATTAACTGGACTTTTGTGTACACATTTTCTCAAATTTGAAGTGTTTGTGTGTTGTTTAAGTATAATTTTAATAACTGTGATCACAAATTCTACACCGTGTATAGTATACTAAGGACCATCTATATCTAATCTATTAGTCTTATACTTCTTAAACTTGTTTCCCTTGGGTCTTTGAATTTATCTTATAATGAGGTACAATCGATGTATTGAAAATTGTTGAACTGGTTATTGTCTATTCAGACATTTCTTAATTCTAACAATGGCAAGGTCAAATAAAATCAGTAGATAATGTCACAAGGAATGTCAGACTGTGTGATTTGAAAATCAAATTTACTTACACTTTTAGCAAATAATCCCATCGCCAGTCTCATTAAATAATCTTCATTGTGTGTCACTGTGTTACCCTTATGGGAGAAACACTGAAGGAAAGACTTGGACATATGTTGATATTTTCATCACAGTCATCCATCACTATAATGAGTAACCAAAGCCCCTTTGAAAATAATATATCTGGCATTGCATAGATTCCAAAGCATTGACTTCTTCTGTAACAGACTTTCAGAGACATTAATATGAATGTTATGCTAATTTGTCTGTTTTGACCTAGAGTTTATTTAAAATCCTAGAGGATTTTCAAGAGGCTATTGCTTCATTAAACTAACTTGTAAAGCAAAGCTAACTTCAGCCTTTTATTTTATTAAAATTAATTAATCTAAAAAATTATTTGAAGAGTGAATCAACACAAGCTCTTCAAGAAGTGTAGTTCAATTTAAGCATTAATTGGGGGGTCTGAAGTAGTAGCCTAAAGCTGGAGTAAAACGATTCTGAATTTAATTCCCAACTTTACTACTTACTAGCAAAATGTCCTTAGGTATGTATTTTATTTACACTTTTTAAGTTCTTTGCATACTGAACATTAAATTTCAGTAAATAATACTACCTATCTTCTGCTTGTTATAAGGATTAAATACACTGATTATATGAAGGTTTAGGACAGTCTCTGGGACCCAATAGTCACTAAATATATAGTTATTATTATTTCTTAATCATTATTTTCAGTACCTGGGCTTATAATAGGAAATGTATAAACTAGTATTTAATTCAGAATTTTTTTCTGAGGGCAATCATAATGGTTTAGAATTTGGGGATACGATTTCTTTGTGAAATTCTTTAAAACATTCAAAACGAACATTAAAAAATATTTCTGGTAAACTTTCACAGTGTGAGTTCCATGATGAGTGCTGTCCATAAGGCGAGGCTCCTAATCTCAGGCACTTATCATCCTGTTTTTCAGATAACGAATGCATAGAAGATGACAACAAGCATCCTCAAACAATAGTAGTGGCTTTAAACCACTACTCTAGACCCCCAATTAATGCTTAAATTGAACTACACCTCTTGAAGCGCTTGTGTTGATCCACTCTTCAAATAATTTTTTAGATTAATTCATTTTAATAAAATAAAAGGCTGAAGTTATCTTTGCTTTACAAGTTTGAGGATGCCTGATAAACGACAAATGGCTTGAGAGGAAATAACCCATATGGCCTCATAGAGGAGATGGTAAACCTCAAACAGCTTTTAAGAGAAGGCAGAATTTAAATTCAAGGGATTTCATAGAAATGCATAAAATTAAATTCACAAGTGTGTGGTTAAATATAAGAAGTTCTAAGATGAGATTTTACCATGTATTTGGGAAACAAATATTGAACTTTTCATTTGGAACAGATTTCTTATAGAAGAAAAGAGGTCAAAGTTCTTCAGAAGTTCTTGGTTGCTAGGAAAGGAGTATAACTTAGCATATTCGACAATAGGGAGTCAGTTAGGTATGATATCTAAGTGAAAATATAACCCTTAATAAAATAATGACATAAGTAAATGCAGAAATATATATTTACAATACCTTGCCTACAAACCTTTTTATTTCTTTTCTCCTTCCTTCCTTCCTTCCTTCCTTCCTTCCTTCCTTCCTTCCTTCTTCTCTTCCTCTCTTTCTTTTCTTTCTTCTCTCTCTTTCTTTCTCTCTTTTTCTCTTTCTTCTTTTCTTTCTTTCCCTCTCTTTCCCTCTCTATCTCTCCCAACCCCCTCACCATCTCCCCAGCTTTCCAACCGCCGCCCCACCCAACACACCAACACACATCCAGAGCTTCTCCCTGTTAGTTCTTTCTTCTTTGCTTCTGGCCTTTTTCACTCTACCTCTCCAAAAACATCCACATCCTTCTCCTTTTCAGGAAGAGGAGATGCCTTCTTCTTCAGAACTTCTGGTTGCCAGTCTGATGCTCAGTCCTAGACACTACCCTCCATCTTATAGCCAGGTTGTCACAGCATTTTCTTAACAAAGGCAGCCTTCTCCCTCTTCCAAGGAATTCTTGCACTGCTTACAAAAAAGACAATTTTTTTTTCAATTAGGTTTTCTATGGCTTGAATGTGCTCCCTCTAAAATTCAGATGTTGGTGGGCCTTTAAGAGATGCTTAGGCCATGAGGGCTCCTCCCTCATTAATGAGATTAAGTTCCTCATAAAAAGGCTTCAGGCAACACTGGGCTCTCTTACTTTTCTGCCTTCTGCTATGTGAGGACACGGCATTGGTTTCCTCTGCAGGATGCAACAAAAAGTGCGATCTTGGAAGCAAAGAGCAACTCTCATCAGACAACTGAAACTGCTAGTACCTTGAGCTTGAGCTTCCCGGCCTCTGGTACTACTTACTAGCTATATGTCCTTAGGCATGTATGTTATGTACACTTTTTCTTCTCTTCTTAATAAATTGCCTAGCCCCAGATATTCTGTTATAGCACCACAAATGGACTAAAACAAGGTTGCAAATACAAATAAGTATTCTTTTTATTTTGTAAGGGTGGTAAAGATGACAAAGAAAATTTCGTGTGACAAATTAAATAAAAAGAAGCTACAGAATTAAACATATGTATATGTTTATTCATTCATTTTTGTAGAAAAGTATACTCAGAAAATATGTGACAGCATTTACAGCAAATAGTTAATAGTGGCTATCATTTTCAGGATAATACGAAGGGACTTTCCCTTATTACTCATATTTCCAAATTGTAGAAAATTTTTATAATATGTTCATATTAGGAAAGAACAGTTAATGTTTACATTTGAAAAATAGATTATATACATTGATTTTTTCAAAATGATTTTGACAGTATAAATGTAGTATGAACTTGTATTTTGAGCAAATCATAAAGACACTCATTTTATTATGTATACAATAAATACCAGCCTCTGTAGTAGATACTTAAAATACACAATTATGTTTTATTCTGTAAGCCACCTTATAAATAACTATTTGATTCTCATTTTATTAATAAAGAAATAGAGCATTTAAGTAATTTGTCCTAGGTCACTCAGCTAGTAAATAGTGACACTAGGATTCAAATAAAGTTTTTGTGGTTGTTGTTGTTCACCATTATATCCACTCCGTGAAAAACATTCACTCAACTAGAAATGAAAGATACATTTTATAGATTTGGTCAGTAACTTGTATTTATTAATTACATTATAGAAAAGTCACATGACTGAGAAAGATAGTAATCAATTTAAGGACATTTAAGGTCTAGGGTAAAGTATATGGCATCTGGTTTATTCCATTCATTGCACTTCTTCACTGTGTCACATGGGAATCTCATCTTGTGGTATATGCCATGGAACCACTGAATTAACCCCTTAGGGAATTGATGCAACTAAACATTAGAGACATTTTCTAATTCACCAATTCCACATAAACCCAATGGACTATGTTAAGAATTTATGAAAATTCCTTGTCATTATCAGAATCCGCTTCACTGCATATTGTGCCTGGATAGTATCCTTAACAACAATGAAGCTGTTGCCAAAGTTGAAGTGATAAATGTATTGAGAAAGTGAACCTTCTCGTCATATTGTTTGGAAAAAGGTTGTCTCAAGGGCATTTAGGTTGACAGTTTTTTTTTTTTTTTAAATTTTTAGAGGAAACATTATTTCATAGCTAAAGATAAAGAATCTTAAAAATGAGGTTGACAGGTCCCTTCCAGTCAAGTTGGAGTTTAACTCTAGAGGTTAGACATAGTGGGGACAAGAAGGCAGAACATAGTCATATTAGCTGTGTGAAAAATGTCATTTAATAAATATTTATTGAGGCCAGGCGCAGTGGCTCAAGCCTGTAATCCCAGCACTTTGGGAGGCCAAGACGGGTGGATCACGAGGTCAGGAGATCGAGACCATCCTGGCTAACACGGTGAAACCCCGTCTCTATTAAGAAATACAAAAAAAAAAAAACTAGCCGGGCGAGGTGGCGGGCGCCTGTGGTCCCAGCTACTCGGGAGGCTGAGGCCGGAGAATGGCGGGAACCCGGGAGGCGGAGCTTGCAGTGAGCTGAGATCCGGCCACTGCACTCCAGCCTGGGCGACAGAGCGAGACTCCGTCTCAAAAATAAATAAATAAATAAATAAATAAATAAATAAATATTGAGTTATTTAGATGTGCCAAGCACTGTGCCATTTTTTAGGAATACAAGGATAAATGAGGCATAGGCCTCCTCCTCAAGGAAAGTATCGTCTCAATGGAAAACAGGTTAAAAATTGCAACAGACCTAGCTAGTATAGTAAAATCATTTCAGAGTCAGGATTTGTTCCACTGAAGACTTGGCACTTGAATTGCAACCTAAATATGACCCAGGCGTTATTCCATAAACAAGTCAGACTAGTAGTTCTAGGGTGGGGGCACTCCAAGTTGAAAGAAGTATGAAGAGGCTTGACTCGTTAAGGGAATTTCAAAGGGCTTAGAGAAGTGATAGGAAATAAAGTCAGGAAGGTAGGTGAGAACAAATTCAAAAGACCTTTGAAGACCACGTCAAAACATTAAAATTATATTCAGAATAAACTCTCTTCCCCTTTTATTATAAATTTTTCACTACTCTTTATTCAGATGACTAGGGGAAAAAATTGAGACGTTTGTCCTCACTCCAAATTGGCCATCTACCAATGGCCAAATCTTGTTGATTCTTTCTTCAGGATATTTTTCAAAATTTATTTCAATCTTCCTTGTTTTAAGACATGATTTTATAGTTCTCTTCATCTATGAACTGAAATGAAATAATCCTAATAGTTCTCCATTCTTCTCCAGTTTTGCTTCTTGTGATTTACATTTACACGATGAAGGAAAGGCGCTAGGTAGGAAGGAGGAAGTGACCGGGTAGGAAAGAAGAGAAAGTGAAGTCCTAAGATTCCAGGTGAACTTTAGAACAAAGATGGACAAATTTGCCTTGTATAGAAATGCCTTGTTCTCTGTAATAGCGATCAGAATTCATAAGGATGAGTTTAGAAATGGCTAGGAAACAACAAGGAGTTGAGAGGTGCAGTCAGCTCACAGTTGCACATGTAGGATACCAAAAATCACCAGGTATTTCAGTCAAGGTCCTTCAGAGAAACAGAACAAATCTGTGTGTGTGTGTGTGTGTGTGTGTGTGTGTGTGTGTGTGTAGAGAGAGAGAGAGAGAACAATTTGTCTTACAAAATTAGCTTATGCTAATTTGGAGTTTGGCAAGTCCAAAATCTGCAGAATAGTTGACATCGTAGAGATCTAGGGAAGAGTTGATGTTGCAGTGTGAGTTTGAAGACAGTGGAAGCAGAATTTCCTTTTCTTCAGGGTCTTCAGCTTGCTTTCCCTTAAGGCCTTCAATTGATTGGAAGAGGCCCACACGCAGTATGGAAGGTAATTTGTTCTACTCAAAGTTTACCAGTTTAAACATTGATCTCATCTAAACAAATATATTCACAGCGGCCGGGCATGGTGGCTCACGTCGGTTTATAGAATTCTCTGATGGTAGTTTGTATTTCTGTAGGGTTGGTGGTGATATCTCCCTTGTAATTTTTTATTGTGTCTATTTGATTCTTCTCTCTTTCCTTCTTCATTAGTCTAGCTAGTGGTCTATTTTGTTATTTATCTATTTTTTTTTTTATTTTTTCAAACCAGCTCTTGGATTCATTGATTTTTTTGGAGTGTTTTCTGTGTCTCTATCTCCTTCATTTCTTCTCTGATCTTAGCTATTTCTTGTATTCTGCTAACTTTGGAATTAGTTGCTCTTGCCTCTCTAGTTCTTTTAATTGTGACATTAGGGTGTCGATTTTAGATCTTTCCTGCTTTCTCTTGTGGGCATTTAGAGCTATAAATTTCCATCTTTACACTGGTTTAGCTGTGTCCCTGAGATTCTGGTATGTTGTCTCTTTGTTCTCATTGGTTTTAAAGAACTTCTTGATTTCTGCCTTAATTTCATTATTTACCCAGGAGTCATTCAGGAGCAGGCTGTTCAATTTCCACAAAATTGTGTGGCTTTGAGTGAGTTTCTTAATCCTGAGTTTTAATTAGATTGCACTGTGGTCTGAGAGACTGTTTGTTATGATTTCAGTTCTTTTGTATTTACTGAGGATTGTTTTACTTCCATTTGTGTGGTCAATTTTAGAATAAGTGCCATGTGGCACTGAGAAGAATGTATGTTCTGTTGATTTGGGGTGGAAAGTTCTGTAGATGTCTACTAGGTCCTCTTGATCCAGAGCTGAGTTCAAGCCCTGAATATCCTTGTTAATTTTCTATCTCATTGATCTGTTTCATACTGACAGTGGGGTGTTAAAGTCTCCCACTTTTATTATGTGGGAGTCTAAGTCTCTTTGTAGGTCTCTAAAAACTTGTTTTATGAATTTGGGTGCTCCTGTTTTGGGCACATATATATTTAGAATAGCTACCTCTTCTTGTTGAATTGTTCTCTTTACCATTATGTAATATGCTTCTTTGTCTTTTTTGATCTTTGTTGGTTTAAAGTCTGTTTTGTCAGAGGCTAGGACTTCAACCCCTGCTTTTTTTTGCTTTCCATTTGCTTGGTAAATTTTCCTCCATCCCCATATTTTGAGCCTATGTGTCTTTGCACATGAGGTGCATCTTCTAAATACAGCACACTGATGATTCTTGACTCCTTATCCATTTTGCTAGTTTGTGTCATTTAATTGGGGCATTTAGCCCATTTACATTTAAGGTTAGTATCATTGTGTATGAATTTGATCCTGCCATCATGATGCTATTTGGTTATTTTGCACACTAGTTGATGCGGTATCTTCATAGTATCTTTGGTCTTCATATTTTGTTGTGTTTTTTCAGTGGCTGGTACCAGTTTTTCCTTTCCACATTTAGTGCTTCTTTCAGGAGCTCTTGCAGGGAAGGCCAGGAGGTAGCAAAATCCCTCAGCATCTGCTTGTCAGGAAAGGGTTCTGTTTATCGTTTACTTACAAAGCTTAGTTTGGCTGGATATGAAATTCTGGGTTGAATATTCTTTTCTTTAAGAATGTTGAATATTGGCCCCCAAAAAATCTCTTCTGGCACGTAGAGTTTCCGCTGAGAAGTCTGCTGTCAATCTGATGGGCTTCCTTTTGTTGGTAAACTGGCTGCGCTTAACACTTTTTCATTCATTTTGACCTTGGAGAATCTGGGGTTGATCTCGTGGAGTATCTTAATGGTGTTCTCTGTATTTCCTGAATTTGCATATTGACCTGTCTTGTTAGGTTGGGGAAGTTCTCCAGGATAATATCCTAAAGTGTGTTTTCCAGCTTGTTTCCATTCTCCCTTTCTCCTTCTGATACTCCAATCAATCGTAGGTTCAGTCTTTTTAGGAAGTCCCATATTTCTTGGAGGCTTTGTTCATTCCTTTTTATTCTTTTTTCTCTATTCTTGTCTGCATGTCTTATTTCAGCAAGTGGTCTTCAAACTCTGTTATCGTTTCTTTCGCTTGGTCGATTTGGCTGTTGATACTAGTGTATGCTTCACGAAGTTCTTGTGGTGTGTTTCTCAGCTCCGTGAGGTCATTTATGTTCCTCTTGAAACTGGATATTCGAGTTAGCAATTCCTCTAATCTTTTATCCACATTCTTAGCTTCTTTGCGTTGGATTAGAACATGATCCTTTAGCTCATTGTAGTTTTTAATTACCCATCTTCTGAAGCCTCCTTCTGTCAGTTCATCCATCTGATTCTCCTCCTAGTCTGTGCCCTTGATGGAGAGGCATTGCAATTATTTGGGGGAGAACAGGCACTCTGCCCTTTTAGATTTTCAGCATTTTTTCATGGATTCTTTCTTATCTTCATGAGTTTGTCTAGTTTCGGTCTTTGAGGCTGCTGTCCCTTGGATGGGGTTTTTGTGGGGGCCTTTTATGTTGTTGTTGTTGTTGATGCTGTTGTTGTTACTTTCTGCTTGTTCGTTTTTATTTCAAATAGGTCCCTCCCTATTCTATAGGGCTGCTGCCATTTGCTGGGGGTTCACTTCAGGCCTTGTTCATCTGCTTCACTCCTGTGCCTGGGGATGTCACTGCAGGAGGCTGGAGAGCAGCAAAGATGGGCGCCTGCTCCTTCTTCTGGGACTTCTGACCTTGCGGGGCACCAGCCTGATGTCAGTAGGATGGATCACTCCTGTATAGGGTGTCTGACAACCCCTGTTGGAGGGTCTCACCCAGTTGGGTGGCACAGGGAGCAGGACCCGTTTAATTAATCAATTTGTCCCTTGATGGAGAGGGTGTGTTTTGCTAGGGGCAAACCTACTTGTCTGGGCTGCCTGGATTCCTCAGGAGTACCAGGAGGAGAGGCTAAGTCTGCTGGTCTGCATTAGAACAAATTCACAGCTTGAAATCAGACATAATTGTACTACAATTTATGGCAAGATGTGGATAAAAACATTAACAGAAATTCATGCTATCGTCAATGTTCATTGCAAAGAAGTCAAGCTCATCTTCTGAAAATGAAAGTGAGGGGCAGGAACATCTGAGACTGTATAGTTATCTACATCAAACACAGTAGGTACTTAGTATGGATTTATTATGTCAGTGAATAAGGGAATTTTTATGATATATGATAATTGGAGCTCTTTTTGCATCATGCAGCAGAATTTTAGATTGGCATTTGTTCCTTACCTGAGTTAAAAGGAAGATGGCGGCATTGATTCAAGGCAGGGAATCAAGAATATGCTGGAAAGAGAAAGAATTATGTACTACATGGCCCAATTACTAAATAAAAGTAAATTTACCTGTCTTATACATTTTGTGCTGTTATTAAATATTTGATTCGCAATAAATTGAATAGTTTACAAATTTTTATTCTTCCTTACCTGGCCGTATACATATACATACACCACAGTTTGATCGCGAGGGGATATCTCTTAGATATAAAATCAAAATAGAATATTTTAAAATTTCTTCAGGTAGACTGACGGGCTGCATTTAATATCTGAAAGAGCATCTAGAATCATCAAGGTTTTGGCTAGCTCCACTCTACTCCTTCCTGGCTTAGTTAATTAACATCAAGGATTTCTACTTATTTGAATGCTAGATACACCCTAGGAAGTAATTCAGTTGCACTTTTCTAATACTGCCCACCAACAATCATATTTCCAAACATTGGCATGCAGAAGAATCATGTGGGATACTTGCTTGAAATGCAGAGTCCTGGACCCTAGACCAGGAAATTCTTATTTGTATATTTGGGGTGAGAAGCAGAATTCATAGTTTTTTTATTTTAATGTTAATTTTTTTGTGTGGGTATATAGTAGGTGTATATATTCATGGAGCACATGAGCCGTTTTGATACAAGCATGCAGTTTGAAATGGATTGTGGGCCAGTTCGAGAACACCATCCTGAAATGATCAATGTTAGTAGTTGATCAATTTGGTCATATGTCAGTTTGACTGATTAATCTTTCATTCAATCAACTCATTTGAACTAAAAGATCAGTTAAGCCAAATGACACCCTGGTTACAAGCATAAGCAGAGCCTCATTGTATGGCTTTGGATCAATAATTTAACTTTCCAACTGCTCCGTTGCTTGATCTATAAAATAGTAACTGTATTTCTTCACAGTGTTGTTTAAAGGAAGAACTATTAAAATATTACAAAACAAGTTTTAGATATGAATACTTAATAGCAGAATACTGTCAGTGTATTATGGAAATTAAATAATTAGTATGAGGGGAATTGATTTCACTGTTGTATAAAAGTACGTGTTTCTGCTCGACAAGGAGTAACTTGAGTTCTGATATGATTTGAACTACTATTTTTATTCTGAATATGCATTACTGGAAATAGGTCACAGCAGGAAGACAGATTAAGGCAGTTTAAAGGAAAATAGAAACTATAAAAAATAAATTTGCAATTACAATAAGAGAGCAGAGCTGTCTCCTTTTCTTTGTTTACTCAGTGGCCAATATAATCGTCCTCTATTTCACGTACGGGGTTAACCCTTGCATAACCTGACGTCTTCTTCCACATTCTCAAAAGGACGTGGGCATGTTCCTTCTGGTTTCAGTATTAGAACAACGTGTATTTAGCACTCTGAGTTAATGTGGCACTGAGTTCTCCAGAAATACTAAACTTCATAAAGCATAATTTGCTATTGATGTAAGTTAAAAGACAAATAACAAGTAAGACCAAAAAGAGGGGGAGGGGATGAAGAGGGCAAAACACATAAATGTAAGAGGTTATATATAAAAGACGATGAGAAAGTATAGTATTCAGAATTTTTTTTTTTTTTTTGGTCAGGAGTGATGGCTCACGCCTGTAATCCCAGCTACTTGGGAGGCTAAGGCAGGAGAATCTCTTGAGCCTGGTAGGCGGAGGTTGTAGGTTGTAGTGAGCTGAGATCGTGCCACTGCATTCCAGCCTGGGTGACAGAGCAAGACTTGTTCTCTTCGATGCATGAATCAATACTGATGATGTCCAATAATAAATTATTTGGTTATAATATTTCAGTAGGTCTTCCTTTAAATATTATATTCAAAACAATTTCCTACCACACGTTTCTTCCTTCACACTGTTTCAGTCGCACTGGCTTCTCTGTTGTTCCTCTCTTGTACTCCTCAGAGTCTTGCTTCAGGATCCTTGAACTTGCTGTTTCACTTTCTGGACCACTCTTCCGCCAAATACCCACACAGTTCGTTTTCACAATTTAAACAAATCCTCCTGAAATACCACCTCTTCACTGAGACCTTCTTCAACCTCTCTGTCTAAAATAATGTCTCAGAGTCCTAGGCAGAGGCTCCTGTCCTCTAAGAAAGCTTTGGCCTTTTTAGGGAGAGTTCCTTAAGGCAGATAAATTAGGCTCCACCCAAAACTGACAGACTCATAGTATTCAGAGGACACTGCAGAGAATTTATAATGCTAATAAAGGTCACCCACTAAAGAATGAGAAATGGCTGAAATAAATATGAAGAATGTCTTGTGGTCAACCCTGCCGCCCTGGAAAACTCTCCTCGCTGTTACACTAAACACAAGTGAGATTTCAGAGATGTTATCTTGACGATGTGGCAGGAAATGCCCTCACTGAGGTGGGTTCCTCAGCAAAAAGTGTTGGCGAGCTTGAGTCAGCAAAAAAGGGGCAAAAACTACAGCTTCAGCAGAAAGCAATGTGTCTGTAGCTGTTGAGTGAAGAGGTCCCCAAAGTTGACATAGACGGTAGCAATAATGATGACCTTGCTGCTTCGTGTAGGACTTTAGGTAGGCAGACAGTATTTAAAGTGTTTTTTATTCAGCCATGACCGGTCCCAGCACAGCTTGAAACCACCCGTAAATATATATACCTTTTGTGTGTGTGTGTGTGTGGCACAGAGCCACTTTCTCCCTCCCTTGCTCTCTCATACTTTAGCTGCTTTAAGCAGAATGATGATTAGGGTGAGGCCAAGGTCTCCCTGTCCCCAGAGAAGGGAATAAAGGCCTCATGAACCCATGTGAACACACTGCAAAGTTCCAGCAAGAGAGGAGGGAATCAAACATTAGTGGTTCTTTTGGCTGTAGATGCCAAAGTCACCCTGGGAACAGGACTTATAAGGGGGGCACCTGCTTTCAACTGATGGGGAAGGAAACCTGCATAGGGTCATTTGGGCCTATTTGTTCTGCTAATATTGTAGCCTCCCCTGCGGAATGTGTAGTGATTCTCTCAATCTTGAAGAGCCACATGTAGAAAGTGATAGTTAGACTTACAAATCTGTCACCAAACCCTCTCTTGGTCTTTTCCTGAGTAGTCCAACCAAAAGTATACAGAATCGCAAGAAAAGGAGGAAAAATGAGAGCCTGGATTAAGGAAATGAAAGTAGCTTTTACTTTTACTGTTACTGGTCATGCAGGGCTTTTGTTTTAATATAGTACATGTTTTACTTGTAGTAAGGGTTTGTAAAGGGTAGTAATAGATGTAGTATATTAAAACATAAGCCCTGCATGATCAGCAAAAGTGAGCTGGCAGATTATGGTCAATTGAATTCAGTTGTTTCTCCTATAAACCGACTGTTCTAATATTCTAGACATAATGATTATAACTGAATCTATCATAGACGGATGGTACTTGGTATACTGTCTTCAACCCTGCCAGCACCTTCTTTTCTATTCCACTGGCACTAAGGGATCAAAATACATTATTTTAAATACATTTTTACAACATAGAGATGGGGTCTCACTATGTTGCCCAGGCTGTTGTTGGACTCCTGCCCTTAAGTGATCCTCTTACCTTTGTCTCCCAAAGTGTTAAGATTACAGGTGTGAGCCATGGTGCCTGGCCTAAGATCAATTCTTGATAGTCATTAATTAGCATGGCTTTAGTGGAAGATCAGAATATGGAAGTGTTCCAAAATATGGAAGATTGTTGAGCTGAAGACAGTTAAGAAGGAGCAGATGCAGGAAAGCTCTCTGCCCTCCCTCTCTTTGCCTAAAAGCAGGTCATAGATTTACAAAGACAGAAGATATCCTGAATCACCCCTCTACAAGGAGAACAAAGGTTAACCACTGAAGACAACTTTAGACTCTTACTGGCCTTGTGAAAAACCTTTACTAATTAGTGTTCGTCTGCCAATTATTTGTCTTTTTTCAGTTACCACCCCTAGAGAGGGAAAATCCTTTTTCTTTGTTGCCTCTTCTCTAAAAATTTATTGTTCTTTGTTGAAGATGTTATGTAAGCTGAAATTCAAAGCCACCTGTTTGAGAATTATTCATTCCCTGGCTATCTCTCTTCATATATATATAAAATATTATATACAAAATATAATGTATATAATATTATATATATATGTTTCTTTTTGTTTTCCTCATTGATTTATCTTTTGTACAGGGTTCCATTTCAGCTAGACCCTGTGAGAGTTGAAGAAAAAATTATTTTTCTTCTCCTATACGTTCATGCCAAGAAGAGCCGTTAAAAAGTCACTGCAAGGTCTCAAGTAGGAGAGAAATATGAACAGATAACTGAGGGAAAATATGTTCAGTAGGTGTGGAAAATTTGCTGGAGGTAGGGAGATTGTTGCAAGGGTTCTGAATGTCTTCCTGTCCAGCCCACTGTAATGAAGGTGGTTCAATCATGCGTGTGCACATGGACCACAAAACAAACACCACAGTATTGCACACGGTCTCAGAACTGATCCAGGCCACTTCACATACGCCTTCTTCATGGTCATGGGCTGCCCAGTGTGTGTTTCCTTCCTCCCACTTTCAACCTCACCCCTTTATAACTCTCCTGCACATTTAGCCCCAAACCAAAAGCATAGTCTCCCCACCCCTGACATCTTTTTTTTTTTTTTTTCTTTTTTCCTGGTTTTTCCAATTTGACCTGGGTATTTTATTTCAGGACAGGTAATTTTGTTTTTGTGATTTTTGTTGTTACTTACTCTCCGGCCTAGCTCATAAATAACCATCTTTGTTTCTGCAAGTCTCTTTCTCTGGAAGTAGAGTTAGACAAAGAAGAGGGGTGACAATGTCAGAGTCGAGGCCATAGAAGTAGGAATTGAAAGAAGAGCATGGTGAAAAAGATGCTGCTTTCAGGATGATGTGTTGAAGTGAGCAAAGCACAATTAGCAAGCAGAAATGGAGATGAAAAGAAATGGAAGGCTGGAACGTAGCTTTCAGGATTCTAACTCTAGTGCTTCATATACCATGATGTAATCCGTAAGATTTGGAATACAGAAAAAGAAAGATTTGGGATATGAGGTGAAAGACGGTTAGTTTAGGTTTGACTTATAAGAGAATAGACAGACTTACATCATCTTCACAATTAGCTATGACTATTCCTGTCTCTATATGCACTAAACGCTACATATTTTTTACAGAGATGCTATTGTTTTCAAGCTATATAAAGAAAACTGCAAACAAAACCCACTTGGGTGAACTGTCTTTGACCCAGTGTATACCCAGTTTTTTCCTTCACATAATCTAGTTATGTGTATTTTATAAAGGTATCAAATCCTTGAATTTGGAAACATAGCAAGGTTATCTGAAGTTCATTGTGTCTTTTCTTTTCCCAAAGGAACTTTATTTATGAAAAAATAGTCTCTTCTGAAATGGTGACTCATGGTGAGATATTTACTTGATTTTAATGTCTTTGTTGTATATCTTCTTAGCATCTACAACATTGACAAGCTCATTTAAAATTATGAATAAATTTTGTGTAATGAGAGGTTGCTTTCTCTATATTCCCTTCTCTTAGAAAAAGCAATTTAATGATTTTTGAAAGAAAAGCTCTTAGTCATTTCCAGGTTTTACTTATTAATTTAATATTTTATGTAAATATTTATTATTTTATAAT
>NW_012105575.1:2230674-2232460 GCF_000951045.1 Mandrillus leucophaeus
AAGATCAAGGCACATAAACTAGCTTCTGACATGGATGAATTTAAGAGTTTGAAAGAGATCTGATTCTGTATCTTGATCTTGTGTCTCTGTCTCTGTCTTTTTTTTACTGTCTTAAAGGTTACCTCTGAGTGCTAACCATATACCTGTCAGTAGCAGCGGGAAAAGAAGGTGGTCTTCTGATAGCTTGGGAAGAAGTCTGTGTCCTGAGTCATCACTTGCCCATCTTTCAAGTTAGGCTTGAATCACATGTAGTGAGCAGATGGACTCTGGAAAATGAAACAGGACATATGTGGCTCCCCAATGACAGGAACATTGGACAGACATAAATTAAATACATAAAATCCACCCCCAAAATTAACACCTACGACACTGACTTAAATGTAGCATATATAAAATAAATGTTACTAATTCATTAAAAGTAAACAGTCTTTTAAAATCACATATCCTAGGACTTTGGGACATGCCCCAAAAAATAAAACGTAGAATCTCTAGAACGGACAGTAACCCAGCTAAGGAGGACTATAAGCAAATGCATGGAGTTGGTACTATGAGTGTGTATGGAGGGAAGAAAAAAGGCAGAAAGAGAAAGAGAGAGAGATGGAGAGAGAGAGAGAGAAAAAGGCTCAGTTATTATGTATAAGATGCCAAAAGAAAATAGATAAAATAGGTCTACGCAGCCCAGAGTGGATTATATATATTGTGGGCTAGTGAGTTTAGAGAAGGGCTAGGGGTCAAGGTATGCTTCAAATTGCACTCTAAAAACCACTCTCACTAAAGTATCAATAATAAAACTCAGTTATCGTAAGGTACTTTGCTGGCTTATATAGCAGAGAAGTACCAAGCGGGAGTGCTTTCAGACCCAGCTGACTTTACGATCGTACAAGATCATCAGGGCTTGCTCTCATGATTTCTCAGCTCTGCTTCCTTCTGCTTTTGGGTTTCATCTTTCCTGCAAACAGATTTCCTCTATGTGGCTGGTGGAAATGGCTATCATCAGCCACAAACTGAGATTTCCCCAACTTGGCATTACATGTGGAAAAGAATGGCTCACTCATTTCTCAAGTCAAAGAAAAAAATCAGATGGGCTCTGCTTTAGTTAAGCATCCATCTCTGAATCAAGCACTGTGTCCAGGACAGTGGAGCACCATGACTAGCCAGGCCTGAATCACATTTCATCTTGGGAATAGAAGATTTATGATGGGGAATAAAATGTGTCAGGCAGCCCATAACAGTAGGTAACACAACCTACCGAAATATGTAAGATATACACACAGAGAGAAGAGTTGAATAAACTGTCCAGATAGAGTACTGGCATGTACGGAAGTACTAAATATTGCAAAAAAATAATATTTTAGCTAAGTGCTGAAGCTACAAAGATGAATAAAAACCAGTACTTACCTTCAAATGAAAATTTTCTACTCAGTGATATAGACATAAATAGATATTTATACAAACGCAGCTATACCCAGGACCTTGAGGGTATTGTGTTAGTCTGTGTGCATTGCTATAAAGGAATGCCTGAGACTAGGTAATTTATAAAGAAAAAGAAACATTTATTTTGGCTCATGGTTCTACAGGCTACATAGGAAGCATGATGCCAGCATCTGCTTCTGGTGAAGCCTCAGGAAACTCACAATCACGGTGGAAGGTGAAGGGGGAGCAGGCGTGTCACATGGCGAGAGAGGGAGCAACAGAGAGATGCCAGGATCTTTTAACAACTAGATTTCATGTAAATTCACAGAGTACATGGTACTCACTTGTTACCATGGGAAAGACACCAGGCCAT
>NW_012105575.1:2237595-2239048 GCF_000951045.1 Mandrillus leucophaeus
GAACCAGGTTACCAGCTAGAAGCATTAGGTGAGTATTGGTGGAGGAACCAGGAAAAGAGTGATACATTTAAGACACTTCAGATCCACTAAGTAGAAATAAATATTCTGCTCCTGAATGTATGAGTCATAAACTTAAGGGAAAAGCTGAGTTGGAAATATAGATCTATGACTTACCAATATATAAAAAAATGAATGGGAGTACTCAGGGAAAACCTATATAATCAATAAAGCAGTGGACTGAGGGAGAAATAAATATTATCATTAAAGATATGAATAGCATAATAGAAGTCTACCAAGGAAAGAAAGAAGAGTTGGAATGCACAAAGAAAATTCAACAAGTGCAATATCAAAAGACCTTAGAAGAGAATATTTGAAGAAAAAGAGAGTAATTAGTAGTTAAAAAAGGAAGATTCATTAATAAGATTTATATAATGTTTATAGGATTAGAAAGTAGAAAACCCTGTTAGGACCCTATTCAGGTTGGAGGCCATGAATGTATAGAATGAATGTATAGAAGTCCATGAATGTATAGAAGTCCCTGTCTAGCTGTGTGATTTCTTTAGCAGCCCTTAGACACTTTTGTTGCAGTTTTGCTAGGAGGATAAATAAGGAGGAGGGTGAACAGGAGGAGCAGGAGAATGAGAAGGAGGAGGAAAAAGAGAAGGAGGAAGAGAAGGGAGAGAGTAGCCATAAAAAAAAAACAAAATAATAAATAAATAACTACGTAGGTATGCTTATAGGCTTATAGAATGGTTTATAGTTCATGTAATCAGCTTTGAGGCCAAGACTGAACAAGGCAAGAATAGAGGCTAAAATAAAATAGAAGGATTATAAGGATTGCAGAGGGATCACAGAGGAGTATAAAATGGAGAGGTCAGAGCACTGAAGATCCCCATGAGGTCAAAGTCTTGGTAAAGAAAATTGGATGAAGTTTCGGAAAGAAGGAAAGGCAAACGAACAGTAGTCAGGGGGTTTCAAATTTTGAGTTAGAACAGCTCCCTAGATGATGATGGCTACTGTTTGGAAGATTGATGCAGAGGGGCAGGTATGGCCATTAAGTTTAAGTAGGTCCAGAAATGCATGTTTTAGATCATTTGGGCTGTTATAACCATAAACTGGGTGACTTATAATGAAAAGTCAAGAACAAGGTGCTCTCAGATTTAAAATTTGGAGAGGGTCCAGCTTCAAAGGAGTCAACTTCTCCCACAACCTCACATAGAGGAGGGGTGAGGACACTCTCCAGGGTCACTTTCATAAGAACACTAATCCCGTTCATGAGGGATCTACCCTTGTGACCTAACCACCCCTGAAGTCCCCACCTCCAAATACCGTCACATTAGGGATTAGGGTTTCAATATCTGGATTTTGGGGAGACAGAAAAATTCGGTCTATAGCAGTGAGATTATCAAATTACACGTGTATGGAAACATAAATCTGTAGGAGGGAGAGTAGA
>NW_012105575.1:2239098-2239773 GCF_000951045.1 Mandrillus leucophaeus
CAGAGAGATGCCAGGATCTTTTAACAACTAGATTTCATGTAAATTCACAGAGTACATGGTACTCACTTGTTACCATGGGAAAGACACCAGGCCATTCTTGAGGGATCTGACTCCATCACCTAAACATCTCCCACCAGGTACACCTCCAACATTGGAGGTCACATTTCAGCATAAGATTTGGAGGAGGCAAAACATCCAAACCTTATCAGGTACCAAATTTGGCACCTATTTTTTGTGGCTGAGACAAGGACATAGAGAAGTCCAGTAAGACTTCCTGAATACGGTGATTTCTGATGTTAATTAGAAAGGCTGAATCAGAATTTGCTGTCAGGAGTGGAGACAGAAGAGGGTGTGTGTTTGCACATACGTATACTCCTGGTATGTCCCTGTTAAGTGCACAAGACAAGAGTAACAGAGGAAGAAGTCTTGAGGCTTAGAAAGCAAATTATGATATTAGATTATATACCCCATAGGAGTGTATTAGGAGAAAAGTTAATAGATCCGAATCTCCTTTATATAGGTCACTTTGAAAATTCTGAACAAAGAGAAGATAAGAGAAATAATAATCAGATAGTAGTTACAGAAGCCAAGCCAGAGGAAAAAAAGGTCCAAGTCAATACAAAGACAGTAGAACTGAAGAGATTTACAGAATTACAGAAGATTACAGAATTATTA
>NW_012105575.1:2244718-2261338 GCF_000951045.1 Mandrillus leucophaeus
ACTGTTTGGAAGATTGATGCAGAGGGGCAGGTATGGCCATTAAGTTTAAGTAGGTCCAGAAATGCATGTTTTAGATCATTTGGGCTGTTATAACCATAAACTGGGTGACTTATAATGAAAAGTCAAGAACAAGGTGCTCTCAGATTTAAAATTTGGAGAGGGTCCAGCTTCAAAGGAGTCAACTTCTCCCACAACCTCACATAGAGGAGGGGTGAGGACACTCTCCAGGGTCACTTTCATAAGAACACTAATCCCGTTCATGAGGGATCTACCCTTGTGACCTAACCACCCCTGAAGTCCCCACCTCCAAATACCGTCACATTAGGGATTAGGGTTTCAATATCTGGATTTTGGGGAGACAGAAAAATTCGGTCTATAGCAGTGAGATTATCAAATTACACGTGTATGGAAACATAAATCTGTAGGAGGGAGAGTAGAAATGGTCTACTAGGTTGTCAGCTGGTCCCAAAGTCTCCAATGAATAAAAAGAAGATAATAGATGTTTATTGGTTATCAGCAGTGAGAAAGGGTATGTGTGGAGAGTCTAAACCTCAAAGAAATATATCTTATATAGTATGTTTTGAAAAAGTTGTAAGAAAAATGTTTTATGCACAAGTCATTAGAAAAAAAGATGGAATAAGGTAGATTTCCTTAGTGTCAGACTAAATTTATATGAGATATTATGAACCTGATTCTACAAGTAATATTACTACATTTTAAAAATCACTTCTTGCTGGGAGAAGAAAAAAAATCCCTTTCTGCTACTTGTTAACTATCTAAGTCAAAGATTTTACAGACAAAGAAGATAAAACAAATTAACAAAATTGTTTCTTAGATCATCCAATAACCGTTCCTTTAACCAAATATTCATTAAGCAACTACTACGTGTAAGGAAGGTACATGCTTGATGCTGTGCAATTTGAAAGTTGACATTGAGAAAGTCAAGATCGATTTTATTCATAGTTTTTTCTCATCTGAATTACTAAATGACCTTGGACCTTTCTCAGATGTGAAATGCAAGACACATTAAGTATAGTTTCTTGGTCTAGGAGCCAGGAGAAGTTCCTGAATGTGGAAAAACGGTAAGCAAGAGACCCCAGGGATCCACATTCTTGCCACAGACTTTTACAGTCCTAGCTCCAGGGCAGCCTCTCCACCCTTGCAGGTTTTGTGACTATCAAAAAGGTAGCTACCTTCAGATTGCAGAGACATTGCTTCAGACAGGGAACTCACAGAGACCCACAGGATTCAGAGCGCTGTGCACTTGCTGCATGGTGCCATTCTGAGACCTCAGGCTCTGAAGGACTGCATCCTGCCCGGGGCTGAAGCTGCTGCTGCTACCCCAGGCCAAGGTGGGAGAGGGGAGGCCAGGCACTTTAATGTGCTCCAAGGACAAATCTCACCACTGCTGCCGTGGGCTGCTGTGAAACTAAGGCACAAGCAAACTGTCCTCCCCACAGCTGTCTGCCTACGCTACTCCATGGAGAGAAGTTCCACCCCTGCCTCAAACCCCAGGTGGCAAGCTTAGAGCTAGAGCTGGCACTTCTCTAAGAATTCAGCCCCCACAGGTCCGCATCCTGCTTGAGGGCTGCCACTGTCGCTGCTACCACCAGACAAAAGAGGGAGAAAGGAAGCTGAATGCTTTCGTGCACACAGAGGACACATTTCACCACCTCTCCGGCAGGCTGCTGTGGGACTGAGGGGCCAGGAAATCACACTCTCGGTGGCTGCCTGCCTATGCTGCTCTGACTGAGAGTGGCCCCACCCGCCTGGGTGACAGGCCTGCAGCTAGCAGCATTCTGAGAACCCAGCCCTCAAAGAAATGTGTCCTGCCTTGGGGCTGATGATGCCACTGCAGCGACTGGGCCAATAAGGGAGAGGGAATGCTGGGCAAAGCCATATGCCCTGAGGACAAATGCCAACACTACTTCTGTGGGCTGCTGTGGAACTGAGGCGCAAGCAAACCATGCCTCCTAGAGCTGCCTACCTATGGTGCTGCCAGTGAGCGTGGCCCTGCCCTTCCAGATGTAGCACAGCTGCTGCACTGCCCATCTGAGCATTATGCTAGGGGCCCAGGGACCACCCTGCGTCTGCTTATTACAACCAGAGCCTGAATGTACTACCAAAGGGCTTGAGGACAAGTTCATCCAGCCCAGTTCATCCTCCCAATACTTGATCATGCCATCCGGGGGCCTGAGAATCACTCAGTATAGTCCACCACTGTTGGCATTTGAATATCTCTCTTGGGGTCTGAGGTCAATCTGAACCAACTTGCCAATAGCACCATAGCTGGCACTCACTCACATGCATCCCTGTGGGTCAGGGGACTGGCCTGTCCAACCCTGTTGCAGCCACCACCAACACCAGCATAAGCCACTTGGGTTCCAGTAGGTTCTCCTACCACTGCTACTGCTATCATCCACATCACACCCAACACCAAAGGACATGAGAACTTGCCCATACACTCATCCCACTACTGCCACTACCATCATCCAAGGAAGTCACCTGGAGGCCCAAATATTGGCCCACCTGTATCTGCTAACGTGGAAGCCAGCACATACTGCTCTGGGGCTCAAGGACAGGCATGCTCAGCCCAGTGCTGCTACCACTGGAGCCTGAAGAAGGGCCCATCTGGCATCTCAGTCCCCAGCAACACTTCACTACAGCCTTCTCTAATAATCATACCCTGAGCCACTGAGGAAATCACAGGTACCACTAATACTGTTTATAGCAAATAAATCATACAGAGTCTACACTATAGCATGCACCCAAAATAAAAGCCAAACTGCCCTAGCCACCCAACAATATCTATACATCTTTAGGAAAAAATCCTCCCCAATGCAAGAAAATTTTAAAAATTGAAAAAAGTGATGGTACACCAAGTGCATATATATAAATGTAAGGACACAGAATACACAAAAAGGCAAAGAAATATGATACCTCCAAGGAAACACTTGATAATTCTGTAGCAACATATTTTCAATCAAAAAGAAATTCACAAGATTCACAGAACTTAAAATATTGATTTCTAAAAAGCTAGACAAGATACAAGAGAATTCTAAAAATCAACACAGAGAAAACAGAAAAATAATTCATGTTATAAATGAGAAATTTGCCAAAAATACAAATATTTTTAAAAAGAACCAAACAAATTCTGGAACTGAATAATTTATTGAACAAAATGCAAAATATATTAGAAAACGTCAACAATTGACTAGGTCTAGCAAAACAAAGGATTTCAGAACTTGAAGACTGGTCTTTTGAAGTGAAACAGCTGGGTAAAATTTTTTAAAAATAATAAAATGAATAAGCAAAGCCTTTGTGACATTTGGGAAAACATAAAGCAAATGAATGGCTGAATTATTGGTGTCCCTGTGTGCAAAGAGAGAGCAAAAGGGCTAGAAAGTCTATTGAATAAAGTAATAGATGAATACTTTCTTAGTCTAGTGGAAACTGTGACATTAAAATACAGAATGCTCAATGATCTCCAAACAGATACATGCAAAAAGGTCCTCTCACCACAGCACATTATAGTCAAACAGTCTAAAGTCAAAGATAAAGAAAGGGTTCTAAAGCTAGCAATAAAAAAGCATTTAATCACCTATAAAGGAACCACCATCAGACCAACAGTGGATTTCTCAGCATAAGCCTTACAGACCAGGAAGAAATGGGATGACATATTCAAAATGATGAAAGAAAAAAAGAAAAGAAAAACTTGCTTTACAAGGATACTGTACACAGCAAATTGTTCTTCATAAATGAAGGAGAAATAAAGCCCTTCCCAGAGAAGCAAAGCAAGGGGATTAATCTCTACTAGTCTGGTCTTACAAGAAATCCACAAGGGAGTCCTTAACCTGTTAAAAGAGGACATTTACCATCATGAAAACACACAAAAGTGAAAAACTCATCAGTAAACTAAACATATAAATGAGGAAGATAAAAAAATCTCAAAAGATAACATTATAGAAAACTACCAAACCACAATGACAATCAGAAAGAGGAGAAAAAGGAACAAAGAATATACAAAATAACCAGAAAACAGTTAACAACATGACAGGAACAAGACTTCACGTATCAAAAATAACCTTGACTAAAAATAGATTAAATTCTCCACTTAAAATATATATACAGACTGGCTGAATGGATAAAGAAACATGATCCAACTACATGCTGCCTACAAGAAACACACTTTATTTGTAAAGACACATATAGACTCAAAGAAAAGGGATGGAAAAAGGTATTCCACACAAACAGAAACCAAAATGAGCAGGCATAGCTATGCTTATGTCAGATAAAACAAACTAAGTGAAAAAAATTAAAACAAAACAAAAAAACAAAGAAGATCCTTATATAATGATAAAAGGACATAGCAGGAAAAGGGCACAGCAATTCTAAATATATATGCCCTGAAATTTGAATACTCATATTCATAAAACAAATATTACTAAATCCAAAGCAATAGACTCCAGTACAATAATAGTGGGAGACTTAAACATCTCATTTTCCGCATTAGACAAATCATCTAGACAGAAAATCAACAAAGAATCATTGGATTTAAACTGTACTTTAGACAAAATGGACTTAACACACATTTACAGAATATTATACTGCAACACAGAAGAATATACATTCTTGTCATCAGTACATGAAACATCTTCAAAGATAAACCATATGGTAGTTACAAAAGAAGTCTCATTTTTTTAAAAAAAACATTGAAATCATATAATGTATCTCTCAAAATCACAATAGAATAAAAGTAAACATTATCAGGGGAACCTGCCCCCAATATTTCAACGTAGGTTCTTTCTAAATACATAAGTGTCGGTCAGCTGAGAAATAAAGAGAAAGAGTACAAAGCGAGGAATTTTACAGCTGGGCCTCCGGGGGTGACATCACATATTGGTAGGACCATGATGCCCACCTGAGCCTTAAAGCCAGCACGTTTTTATTAAGGACTTCAAAAGTGGGGGAGCAATGCAAGAACATGGAGTAGGTCACAAGATCACATGCTTCAAAGAGCAAAAAGGAGAACAAAGATCACATGCTTCTGAGGAAACAGGACAAGGGCAAATTCAGAACTACCAATAAGGGTCTATGTTCAGCTGTGCACGTATTGTCTTGATAAACATCTTAAACAACAGAAAACAGGGTTCGATAGCAGAGAACTGGTCTGACCTCAATTTTACCAGGGCGGGGTTCCCCAGTCCTAGTAAGACTGAGGGTATTGCAGGAGACCAGGGCATATTGCAGTCCTTATCTCAACTGCATAGGACAGACACTCCCAGAGCAGCCATTTATAGACCTTCCCCCAGGAATGCATTCCTTTCCCAGCATCTTAATTATTAATATTCCTTGCTAGGAGAGGAATTTAGTGCTATCTTCCCTACTTGCACATGTGTTTATAGGCTCTCTGCAAGAAGAAAAATATGGCTCTATTCTGCCTGACCTCGCAGGCAGTCAGACCTTATGGTTGTCTTCCCTTGTTCCCTAAAATCACTGTCATTCTCTTCTTTTTCAAGGTGCACTGATTTCATATTGTTCAAACACATATATTTTATAATCAATTTGTACAGTTAATACGATGCGATAGTGTTCCTGAGGTGATGTATATCCTCGGCTTATGAAGATAACAGGATTAAGAGATTAAAGTAAGACAGGTGTAAGAAATTGTAAGAGTATTATTTGGGAACTGATAAATGTCCATGAAATCTTCACAATTTATGTTCAGAGATTGAAGTAAAGACAGGTGTGAGAAATCATAAAAGTGTTATTTGGGAATTGATATGTGTCCATGTTAAAATGAAATCTTCACAATTTGTGTTCCTCTGCCCTGGCTCCAGCTGGTCCCTCCATTCAGGGTCCCTGAC
Source organism: Mandrillus leucophaeus (assembly GCF_000951045.1). Lineage (NCBI taxonomy): Eukaryota > Metazoa > Chordata > Mammalia > Primates > Cercopithecidae > Mandrillus > Mandrillus leucophaeus. Next base: position 2,250,586 of record NW_012105575.1, read on the forward strand.
TTCCCACAACAAGACATCAACACTAAGAGGAACCTTGAGAATTATAGAAATACACGGAAATTAAGCAACATGCTCCTAAGTAATCACTGGGTCAATGAAGAAATTAAGATGCAAATCGAAAATTTCTCTAAACAAATGAAAATGGAAACACAGCATCCCAAAACCTATGGATACAGAAAAAGCAATGCTAAGAGGAAATTTCATAGCAATAAATGCCTACATCAGAAAAGTAGAAATATTTCAAATAAACAATCTAACAATGAACCTCAAGAAACTAGCAAAGCAAGAACAAATCAAATGCAAAATTAGCAGAAGGAAAGAAATAAGATCAGAGAAAACCCAAATAATATAAAGACTTAAAAACAATTAAAAAAATGAAATGAACATTTTATCTTTTGAAAAGATAAACAAAACGGATAAACCATTGGATAGACTAACCAAGAAAAGAACAGCCAACTAAAAAATTTCAGAAATGGAAAAGGGGACATTACAACTGGCACCAGAGAAACAGAAAAGACAATCAGTGACTACTATAAACAACTATGTACGAATGCACTGGGAAACCCAGAGAAAATGGATAAATTCCTGGAAACATACAACCTACTGAAATTAAATGAGAAGAAATAGAAAACCCAAACAAACTAATTTTGAGCAGTGAGATTGAATAGTAATAAGAAGTCCACCAACAAAGAAAAGCCCAGGACCAAATGAATTCACAGGTGAATTCTACCAACATAAAAAGAAGAACTAATACCAATACTCCTGAAACTATTAAAGATAGGAAACTCTTCTTAAAAAATTGTATGAAGTCAGCATTACCCTCACACCAATAGTAGACAACAATACAACAACAACAAAAATGAAACTATAGGACAATATCCCTGATGAACATAGATGCAAAAGTCTTCAAGAAAATATAGCAAATCAAATTCAAGAACAAACTAAGCAGCTAATACACCATGACCAAGTGGGATTTATACCAGGCATGCAAGGACAATTCCACATACACAATAAGTGTGATATTCCATGTCAACAGAATGAAGGACCAAAATTATATGATCATCTCAATAAATGCAAAGAAAACATTGTATAGAATTATTCCCTTCATAAGAGAAACTGTCAACAAATTGGCATAGAAGAAACATACCTCAACAAAATAAAGGTCATGCGTGACAAACTCACACCTAACATCATACTGAATGGGGAAAACCTGAAAACCTTTTCTCTAAGATCTGGAACAACACAAGGATGCCTGTTTTTACCACTTCTTTTCAACATACTGCTGGAGCAATTGGGGAAGGAAAAAAAATGAAAGGTATTCAAATTGGAGAAGAAATAATTTTTTTTTCTGATAATATAGTCTTATATCTAGAAAAACCCAAAAACTTCACCAAAGACTCCTAGATTTGATCAATAAATTCAATAAGGTTGCAGGATATAAAATCAACATACAAAATTGAATAATGTTTCTGTATACCAATTATGAACTAGGTGAGAAAGAAATCAAGAATGCAATCCCACTTAAAATATCTATAAAAATTACATAGGAATAAATGTAACCAAGGAGGTAAACGATCTCTACAAAGAAAACTACAAAACACAAATGAAATAAATTGAAGACAAAAACAAATGAAAAGACATTCTATGCTCAGTGATTGGAAGATTTAATATTGTTAAAATGACTATACATTCCAAAGCAGTCTAGAAATTCAACACAATCCCAGTAAAAGTACCAACATTATTATTCCCAGAATTAGCAAGAACAAACTGAAAATTTGTATAGACCCCAAAGGAGCATGAATAGTCAAAGTAATCCTGAGGAAAAGGAGAGAACAAAGCTGGAAGCATCACACTACCTGACATCAAAATATACTGCAAGACTGTAGTAACCCAAACATCATGGCATTGGCATGAAAACACATGCATAGACCAATGACCAATGGAACAAAATAGAGAGTCTAGAAAGATTCAAGTACTTACAGCCTACTGATTTTTGACAAAGGTGCCAAAAACATGCAGTAGGGAGAAACTACTCTGTTTCATTAAAGGTACTGGGAAAATTGTATATATTCATATTCAGAAGAACGGAATTAGACCCTTATCTCTCCCCATATACAAAACCAACTCAAAATAGATAAGAGACTTAAATGTAAGACTCAAAGCTATAAAACTACTAGAAAAAAATAGGAAAAATACTTTTAAGATATTAGCTTAGGTAAAGATTTTATGGCTAAGACCTCAAAAGCACAAACAACTATAACAAAAATAGATACATGTGACTGTACTAAACTAAAAAGCTTCTACACAGCAAAGGAAACAATCTACAGATGAAGAGACAACCTATGGAATGGGAGAAAATATTTGCTAAGTCTTCATCCAACATGGGATTAATAAAAATGTACAAGGAACTCAAACTTCTCAATGATAGAAAACCAAATAATCCTGTTAGAAGTGGGCTATGGATATGAATAGATGATGCTCAAAAGAAGACATACAAAGAGCCAACAGTTACATGAAAAAATGCTCAGTATCACTAATCGTCTTGGAAATGCAAATCAAAACCACAGTGAGATATTCTGACTAGCCTCTTAGAATGGCTATAATCAAAAAGACAAAGAAAGGAGAGAGAGAGAGAGCGCGTGCGAAAGGGAGGGAAGGAGGGAAGGAAGGAAGGAAAGAAAGGAAAGAAGGAAGGAAGGAGAAAGAAGGAGGGAGAAACATGCTGGTGAAGATGTGGAGAAAGGAAACTCTTTTACACTGTTGATTGGAATATACATTAGTACAGCCACTATGGAAAATAGTATGGTATGGTGATTTATCAGAAAACTAAAAATGGAGCTACAATTCAATCCAGCAGCTCCACTGCTGGGTATGTATCCAAAGGAAAAAACATCTGTGTATCAAAGAAATACCTGAACTCACATGTTCAACACAGTAATATTAACAGTAGCCAAGATTTGGAATCAACCTATGTGCTCATTGATGGATGAATGGATAAAGAAAATGTGATATACACACAATAGAATACTATTTGGCCATAAAAATAACAAAATCTTACCATTTTAAGCAACATGGATGGAACTGGAAGTCATTATGGTGAGTGAAATAATCCAGGTACAGAATGACAAATACATTTTCTCGGTCATATGCAGGAGCTAAAAAAGTTGATCTCATGCAGATGGAGAATAGTATGATAGAAACCAGAGGCTGAGAAGGGTGCTAGGTGGGGAGTGGGGTGGGTGGGTGGGTAGATAAACTGAGATTGGTTAATGGGTACAAACTTACAGTTAGATAGAAAAAAAAAGCTTCAGTATCCCATATCAGAGAAGGGCAGCTATAGTTAGCAACAATGTATTATATGTTTTGAAGCAGCTAGGAGAGAGGATTTGTAGTATTACCAACACAGAGAAATGATTACTACTAAAGGGTGACCCTGATTTGATCGCTGTATATGCTATGCGTGTAAAAAAATACTCACATGTACCCTGTAAATGAAATATTTTGTATCAATAATAAATACAAAAAATTAATTTTTGCTTAGGCATAGAGATCAATAAATTAACACCAACAGAATTCTAGTATTATGGTATTTTAAAATATTGTTATATAAAAGCTTGCATTAAAAATATTTTCATCATTATTTCTTTACCATATATAATTTGTAGTTTCAGGGAAATTATATAAGATATAGTTTGTAGTTACCTGTTCTACCCCTTACTTTTTTCTTTTGATGAGGTATCTGAATAGCTTTTGTTGAAGACATATATTCATCCTTATTTGCCATTAAAAGGTTAATATGACATGCTAACATATGCTCTATTTTTATGGATTAAATGAAACAAAAAATTGCTAGTATATTTTCATCTCTTGAAATACTTTGTGAATACTAATGAAACAATAGAATAGTTTTTAAACATGTATCTTTAGCAAATAAATTAATATACACAGCAGTTTATTATTTGGCTATTCTATTTCTATTCATAGCCAACAGTGCTACCAATACTATGTCAGTTTTCATGTCAATACCATATCGTCTCCTAAAATCCAAATTTGTTAATAAAAATAATAAGAGAATAATTAAATCCATAATTACTAGCTACTTTACTAGTAATTTACTAGTTACTTTCACTTATGCCACTTGTAAATTAAATACAGAATGCATTTATAATGGAGGAATTTTAGCTGTAAAGTATTTGAGTGTCTGCCATATGCTAGGCACTATTATTAGGCATTACAGGTACAAAAGTGATCAGATGGTGACCTGTCTTGTAAGGCTTACATTTACTTGAAGGAAGAAAAATAATAAACTTATAGATATGTACGTGTGTACCACATAGAAGATAATGAGGAATAATATTATAAAACACAACAGGAGAAGCTGTAAGAAGGTGACAGTTGAATTAAGACCATAATGTTGGCATACAATGAGCAATGTGAAGTTTTGGAGAGAAAGCAATAGACCAAGAAGTACAACTGTCCTGAGGTGACAATGAATTCTATATGCTGGAAAAACAAAAGAAGGCCAAGTGCAGTGACTCACACCTTTAATTCCAACAGTTTGGGAGGCTGAGATGGGAGGATCACTTGAGTCCAGGAGGTTGAGGCTGAGGCTGCAGTGAGCTGTGATAGCACCATTATACTCTAGACTGGGCAACAAAGTCAAACCCTGTCTCAAAAAAAAAAAAAAAAGGAAAACAAAGAAGAGAAAGAAAAACAAAAGAAAAAAAGTCAGTTTGTCTACCCTAGAAAGAATCTGAGAGAAAGGAAAAAATTGAAGTTGGAGAGAGAGAGAAGGGCAAGATAATATCAGACCTTAGATCATATGAGGAATTTCAATTTCATTATATATATGATGGAAAGCCTTTGAAGGAATTTTTATCAGGCATGGGAATTTTATGTGAATCTATTAGTCATGTGCTAGCCATACATTTCAGAGGAATTTTCAAGATCAAATATTGTTTTTAGGAGTTTGTTTTTTAAGGTTTTTTACAATCAAGAGACATTTTATCACGAACCCATTCCTCTTTACATAGCTTTGATTGGGCTCGTCCAATAATGAAACGAGGGAAGATTACATCAACTGATCCAGCTTTAATCCTTGTCCAGTTATGCAAAATTTAAATAAATAAGTCAAAATAGGAGCTTTAACGTGATGATTTATGTGATTTTTGTCAAAGTATGCTGACACATGTGAAAACCTGGTGTTGAATCATTTTAGATTAATGGAAAGAACGTTGGCTATACAGGGATGAGACGCAGCTAGAATGGACTTCAGGCTCTCCCTATTACCGAATTTGTGGTTTTAGGAAATTGCTTACTGGTCTGAGTAGTTGCTTTTTCATGCAGTAATAATCTTTACATCCTATTGTAAAGATTTTTAAAAATTGTATACAAAGCACCAAAAGTGTTTGTATAATACCAGACCCATGTCATCCTATATACCAAACAGAGACGGTCTCTCTAGAAAATAATATGTATTAAGGAATAAGGTATGGAGACAGGAATACGCATGTCATAGTAAAGTATGTGTGTATTCAGGGAGGTAGAGGAAGACAAAGGATTTTAAAAGAAAAATGAGGAGGATTACATAATTGTTTTGAAATGAGTACCCTTGGCAACCAAGATCAAAAACAAGGGTGAAGGCAGCCTGAGTCCGGACAGGCAGTTGCTCCGCAGACGCCTTGGCAGAACTATTTTTTGTGTAAAGTGGTGATGGCCTTCGTGCTGTTTGTGGGTTTTGCAGTCTTTTGTGATAGTTTTTGTTTTCAGGAATACAAGCATGAGAAGCCTCTTTTTTTAGACTTCCCTGGTCCTGTGTGTCAGGGTTTTTGTTTTGTTTTTAACGTAAGTGACTCCATTTTCATTTTGACTATTTCCACACTCATAATAGGTACTCAAAGTCTCTGAAACTAGGCTCTGAAATTTCAGAAACTTTTATGGCTGGAAGCATAGATCAACACTGAAGCTTGCAGTTTTTCTCCATTTCTCTCTATTGATTGATGCATAATGATTCTTTGAAAGACAGATTATACATTGTTTTAGGGGAAAATACTTAATTGTTTCCTTGGTCTGGTAGAGGAACAGCAAAATTCCAAATTTAGCATGAGAGTTTAAAGACAATCTGTATGAGCTTTACTGTGGTAGGAAACAATCCAAAAATCTCAGTGATTTTTAAGAGCCAGTTCTTTGCACTCATGTTATATAACGGCCAAGCCTCTGCTCCAGGCTACAGAAGGACTTTCTCCTTCTAAAACCTGATCTCATTCTTCAAATTTTTATGTGGCAAACATCACATCTGCTCACATTTCATTGGCTCATGACATGTCCAGATACAAGTCAGTAGGGTCAGAATATTATCCTCCCACAGGGAAGAGGGACTGGATATTTGAAATCTACTGAAATCAACCTGTTTAGTCACAAGTATTTACTTTCCTCCTTTTTGCATTTCACACACACCCACACCCTCCCCAAAGAGGAATTTCCAAAGCCACATTCAGTCACATCAAGCTCTCTTTCTGTGATTTTATGAAAGACGCCCTCTATATCAGGAATCAGAATCCAGGACTCCATGACCCAAAGCAAACTGATTTGCCTCCTCCCATTCCAGCCCTCACATTTAATGATGGAACAGAGAGAGAGTAACAGCATAAAGTCCTCCCCTTCGTAGAGAAAGGATGGAAAGTACATGGCAGTCACTGACTCATAGCCACGCAAATTATCCCTCTGGGAAACCTTGTATGTGTCCCTCACCTCGGAAGTGTACGATATTTCTAAAGAGACGCTGGCTTTCTTCATAGTGGATCTCCATATTCCTTGGTTTTACCCTATAGGAGTTTTTAATATTATTTCTCTTGGCTGCATCGTGAGGTCTTTGCAGATTTAGCCGTTGTCTAATGCTACTTCTTGTCTGAAGAAATCTGAATACTAAATGTCATTTTATATCTCAAACAGCCACAGCCTTTCATTGCTGTGGTTTATTTGACTATTTGATTCCAGTCAGATTGGCATCCCAGTAGCCCATCTGCAGCCTCTGTGGGACTACCTCTTTCTAAAGGTAATTATACGTATTATAGGTATTTGGAATGTTTCATGCTTCTAGGTGACCACATTCTTTGTCTTTTCTTACTCAACTATTCCAACTAAAAGGATTTCCTGGGGACCGCCTTAATTCAGTCAGAGGCTTTAACAAAGGCTGTGCAGATTTCACCCTTGATTTGGTCTTTGCTCAAAGACTGAACATAAACCAGCCTTAATTGCTCCGGAGATGAATATTTGCATCTTTCAACAATGAGAATCTTGAAATACCTCGATTCTTTTCTCTTCCTTTTACTCCTTCAGGAAAAATGATGGATTCCTTCTGAAAATACCCCTGTCTCGCCATGCTTTGTGTAATGCAGCAAATGGCAACCAAGGCACATTAACAGCGCTGAATTTTGCAAATCCCTTCCCTAAAGCCGCACATTTATTACATACATCATTTACCATTCAAGTTGTTTCTCTATTGCATATTATGACTTGCCGTTGCCTGCTACGAGTTACCATTTTTCCAGACTGCCATCTCAGTTTTCCTGGTACAGGCCCCGGACCCAAAGCCCAAGCCACATATTTCAGAGAGTTTTTGTTATGGTAGTGCCCTATTTTTAGGTATCAATTTTTGTATTTGTCAGTTTTCCAGAGATAATAAAAAATGCCAAAATCTCACGGGCTTATCACTCAAACATTTTTTTTTTTTCCATTCACATTAATTATCCTGACTGCTTTACTTTGGTTGTTGTTATCTCTGTTCAGCTCAGATCCAGGACTCGGGATGCAGAAGCCCTATATGCAGGACATACCAGCTCTCTTTTAGGAAGGAAAGATGAGAGAGTTGGTAGTAACTTTGATATTTAAGCTGCTGCTGGAAAGCAGCTTACATTATCTCTGCTCACATACATTGGCCTAAGACTATAAAGTGGTAAATCCAAATTCAAGGGCCTGAGGAGGTATTCTACTACAGAAAGAATAGAAATGAATTTTTACACGCAATATACAATCTGACATGAAAACTAGGTTGATCTGCATTTCATATCACCTCTAAAAAATACAAATTATTTTTATTATGGGCAGAGATGCCTTTCCAGAGATTAATTAAAATGTCACATGCAGTTGAAACAAGTTAAAATCGTAAGAGCTAACATGTACTATCTTTTCTAAGTTCTAGGACAATTTTAGAAATTTATAGGTATTATTTCACTGATGAGTTAGGCATTATTATATCTATTGTACAAAAGCAGAGGAACAGGCTCTGAGTGATTTAGTGACTTACCCTCTGTGGTACAGTCAGTTAGAAGAAGACAGAATGTAGACCTAGGTGTGTCTGACAACAGAAACCATATTTTTCACCACTATGCAACTATGCCTGTCAAAATCACACCCATCCAAAATGGATTTCAGTTGGAAAACCACTGTAAAAACAACTATAATATGAATAATTTTGATAAAACAGGCCATAAAAACTAATATTGTAATCTTAAGATGTGTCTACAAATCATGAATTGAAAAAGACATAGTGGTTAGAGTGTTTTGGTCTGGATTAACAGGCTTACACACTGAAAAAGAAAAAATGGTTAGAGTGTTTTGGTCTGGATTAACAGGCTCACACGTCTGTGAAACTCCCACCAGTTGGACAATGGCGCATGTGTAGTAAATAGCTATGTTTATATAGCTATAAATCCAAATTATCTGCAGTTTGCAAAATGGTATTTAGACCAAGAAAGAAAAAATAAGAAAAGAAAGACATTGAATCACAGCAATATTTTTCAATAAAATTGCCAGATTAGGATTTCCTTCTGGTCATTATTGCCTGAAACATTTGTTTCTACATTTAATACCTATTTTGTTTTTTTATAGAAAGTAATCGTTTAATTAATAAAGTAGGTCTTTTAAAGAGACAGCATAGTCTGTTTTGATTCTTTTATTCCTGGGTAAAATCTTGGATACATGTCATTTTCACTGCTCTCAATTTCTATTTGTATATTTCAGTCTATTCTAAGTGAAAGCAAGCACTTAAAGGCACTATCAAATTGAAGATAGACCCTCAGGAAAAGTGGTCTCATTCACATGCAGCCTATAGTGCTTTTTGTAAGAACATGTTTGACTTTGCACTTTTCCTTGGTAGCAAATGGAAACAGAATAAATGTAGTGTGTAGAATTCAGTTGACAGCTTAAAAACCTTAATAGCATTTGGGCCCTTTTTATGTTATATATTCCTAACAATGCAAATTTTCAGGGGAGTAAAATCTCTGGTATTTTAACGAAAGACATTTGCATGATTTCAGATTTCAGAAAAAAGTTCCTGTGACATATCCAGAGTATAGCAAAGATATTTTAAAATAAAAGATTACATATTTATTTCTCATTCAATTAAATTCAGGTAACAATTGATTATTTGGAAATGTACATGTGAAAGGTGAAAAGAATAGCTTTTTAAAAAATAATCTCTGACCTATTGGATGGAAAATTACTTAGGGATTTTATAAGAAAATAATACAGAATGACATTTTCTTCGTTAAAGATAGACATATAAAACATTTTGTATATAAATAATTAAAGCTAAAAAAGAATGTCTATTTTAAAATACAGAAAACAATTACAAATGAACGTTAGCTTTCTGTTGCGAAATAGTTACAAGAATAAGTTCAAGCTCACTATAAATTCCAGTTCTCATCTACAGTATATGATGCAAAGACATTGACACGAAATCATGTCAACAATTAGATGTAAATGTCTCCTCATGAGCTTAATTGAAAGCGGACATCATTATACAGCAGGCACTCTGACTTGCCTGTGACTGCACATGAAATCTTGGCTTTGAGTACCTTAAAATCACCACTTGATGATGCAACCCAACTCAGTGCCCTTATCAATCTCAGGGTTTCTATGAGAATCTGTTTGAGCGATGGTTTTCGGATCCGTAAAAGTTGACTGCAATCACATAAATATTCTTGGCTTCCTCTGGAAGATGTCTATTAATTTTAAAGAAAAATGACTGATGTTTTTTAAGTGAACACTAGTAATCACAAAAGCAACTTTGGTTTTGGAGCTGCCTTAATTCCTCTGTGGACTGGAATTGGAGAAGGGGAGACATCAGTGTTTTGTTTGTAAATAATAAAATAGTCTTTACTTTTGGAGAGCTGATAGTAATTTCATCAGTTCTAATATCTTTCATCAACTTCCTTTTACTCTCACAAGTTGCTGGTTACACACCTGAGTTTGAACACTTTATGACAGAGATTGGCATAGATTATTTTCTCAACCATACTATTCTGCCGCAAGTTTATTTCAATCTTATCAGCACTGTCAAATTCTGGCTCTCTTTGATTATGTGCATGCATAATGATTCCACTATTACGGAATTATATGATCCTGTAAATGTGAGTGAGGTATGGAAGTGTTTGAACCATTTCAAACAGTTGCCATAATATGTCCCCAGAGATGGCAATTTTGAGTTATAAAAAACAAATAATTTTGGCATTAAATGTGCTTTTTAAAACTTTCTGGATATTATTTTAAATTCGCATGAAGTTAATTTAAATTATACAAACAGAGAGATTCTGTGCACCTCTTACTCAGTTTCCCTCACTAGTATCAGCTTGCAAAATTATAGTACAATATTACAACCAGAATACCAACATGTGTATAATCTACCAGTTTTTTTGATTTCTCCAATTTTACTTGTATGTGTTTGTCTTTTTCATTCTGTGAGCAATTTTAT
>NW_012105575.1:2268328-2268950 GCF_000951045.1 Mandrillus leucophaeus
GACTGAAGGTGAATGGTTACCCATGTAGAAATCGAAAGGGGTACCGACTGAAGGTGAATGGTTACCCATGTAGAAAGAGGGGAGCAGTTATTCCTGGTTCCCATCTCTTCCTCGCAAATACCTGGAGGTAGAATGGTCACCCATCTAGAAAGAGGGAGGCAGGCATTCCTGGTTCCCTTCTCTTCTTAGAAAAAAGTGCTCTTCATGAGCATTTCAGCTTCTCGTGAGTCCTGTACATTTTTCTTTATTCCAATATCATGGTCTCCATAGTTATCAGAAGCCCGTGTTTGAGAACACCTGTCACAGTTCTATAGCTTACTATAAACCATCTTTTGAAAAAGACTAAAACAAGACAACAATTGTCTGTAAATAACAAAATGTCCAGGGTAGTTACACTTAGAAACACAATTGATAAAGAAGTTTGATAATCTCCCTGGTTTACAATAAATCAACATAACAACCATAATTATGATTCATAGCATATACTTAGACATTAGAATTTTAGAAATCCCATACAATTTTGGAAGATAGGTTAGTATTATTTACCAAAATATAACCTGTAGGAGATTGAACATCATTTTGGCAATCCCATGTACCTAAACATGGCAAATAATCCTGTTTA
>NW_012105575.1:2274645-2277064 GCF_000951045.1 Mandrillus leucophaeus
TTACTTGTGTGTTTGTATAATACATAATATATAATGAGACTTATTATAAGGAATTGGCTCATGTAATTATGGAGGCTGAGAAGTCCTGTAATTTGCTGTCTGCAGATCGGAGACACAGCAGAGCCTGCGTTGTAGCTTGAAGGCCTGAGAGCCAGAGAACTGACAGTGTAGATTCCAGCCTGAGTCTAAAAATCTGAGAACCAGGAGCACCAAGAGCAGGAGATCAGTGTCCCAGTTCAAACAGGCAGAGGGAGCGTGAACCCAATCTTTCTCTACCTTTTTGTTCTATTTGGTCCCTCAATACATTGGACGATCTGCATCCACACTGAGGAGTTCTATCTGCTTTATTCAGTTTACAAATTCAAATGCTGGTATCTTCCATAACCACTCCACAGACATATCCAGAATTAACGTTTAACCAAATACCTGGCATCCGGCGGCCTCGTCAAGTGGACCCCAAATTAATCATCGTATTTACCATTAAGTCTCATGTTCACTGTGGGTTTTTCATGTATGCCCATTATCAGGCTAAGCAAGTTTTCTTCTATTGCTAGTTTTTCGAGTAATTTTATGAAGAAAACAATGTTGAGTGTGTCAAATGACTTTTCTGCATCTTTTGGGATCATCATGTATTTAGGTATTGATGTGGTACATTAATTGGCTTTTAAATGTTCCACAAACCTTGTATTTTGGGGATAATTCTCACTTGGTCAAGAGATATAATCTTTTTCATATGCTAAAATTGGTTTGCTAGCATTTTGTTGAAACTTGTGGATCTAATTTATTGAAAGCTGTTGGTCTGCAGATTTCTTTCTCCGTATTATCTTTGTTTTGGTATCGAGGTAACAATAGTCTCATAAAATGAATTAGAAAGTGTTCACTCTTCTTCTGTTTTCTATAGCATATTGTGTAAAATTGGTGTTAATTCCTCTTCAGAGCTTGGTAAAATTCTCCAGGGAAGCTATCTAGGCCTTAAGATTTATTGGGAGGTAACTTTCACATTATAAAATTAAATGCATGGTTATAAGATGATTCAGGTCATTAATTTTACCCTCAGAAAGTATAGTCTGTGGTTTTCAGGCAATTGGTCTATTTCTTTTATTTCTTTTAACTTTAACTTTGGAATGTAAAGTTGTTTGCTGTTTTCCACTATTATCCTTTTATGGATACAGGATCTATAGTGATAGATTGTTTCATTCATTATGCATGATTTGTGTCTGCTCTCTTTTTATCTTGTCAGTCACAATAGAGGTTTATCAATTTTTCTAACTTTTAAAAATAAGAACTAGCTCTTAATTTCATTGATTTTTATAACTACTTCTGCTTGTTTTTGATTAATGTTAACATAATATAACATTTTCCATCCTTCTCGTTTTATACTACCTGTGTCCTTGTGTTCAAAGTGAGTTTCTTGTAGACAGTATAAAGTTGGGTCATGGTTTTTTTAATCCCTTGTGCCAATCTTTTTTAACTGGTATATAAGTAATTCATATTTAAAGTCATGATTGAAATGTTAGGGTCTAAGGCTGCTGTTTTATTTATTTTCACTTATTTTCTCTTTCCCGTTTCTGTTTCTCTTTTTTTATATACATGTGGGTTATTCATATGTTTTGGTAGGATTTTATTTTTTTAACCTTGTTTTTAGTATATCATTTTGCAAATTTTTCATAGTGGTTGCTCTATGTAGTATAAAATGTATAATTTAATACAGCCTACTTGCCTTAATGCTTTATTGAGTCACTATTAAAATTTTACTTCCACTTTGGTTCCTTTAGCCTCCACCACTGAAATATAATTTTTTCCAATATTTCTGTTAACAGGCTTGTGTACCACCTATTTATACAGTATAACATATGGTATTTTAATTTTTGCTTCAACCATCAAATATTGTTTTAGAAACTCATGAAAGAAAGGAGAGTCTAATATATTTATTCCTATTGTTACTTATTCTATTAATCTTCTTTTCATTCTGTAGTTCCAAGCATTCTTCTGCTATCACTTCTTGCCTGTTTAAAGAGCTTCCTATAGCCATTCTTTCAAGGTAGGTCTGCTAGTGACAAATTCTCTTGGCTCTTATTTGTCTGAGAATGTCTTTATTTCCTTTATATGGCTAAAGGAAAAATTTTTTAGATATAGAATTTGTGGTTGGTTGACAATTTTTTTTTCCTTTCACCACTTGAAAAATACTATGCCAATTTATCTGGCTCCAAGGTTTCAGATGAGAAATACACTGTTACTGGAGTTGGTGTTCTCCTAAAAGTTATACATTATTTCTATCTGGTATCTTTTAAGACTTTTCCTTTTATTTTAGTTTTCAAAAGTTTAATTATAATATGTCTTGGAAGAGATTTATTTGTGTTGATCCTACTCAGATTTCACTCAGCTTCTTGAATTTGCAGGATTGCCTTTCGCACAATTT
>NW_012105575.1:2281604-2284297 GCF_000951045.1 Mandrillus leucophaeus
AGAAATCCCATACAATTTTGGAAGATAGGTTAGTATTATTTACCAAAATATAACCTGTAGGAGATTGAACATCATTTTGGCAATCCCATGTACCTAAACATGGCAAATAATCCTGTTTATCTCTTTTCTGGATGTTTCAGGGGTCCTCTGAAGTATCCAAAAAAACAGGCATTAGGAAAAACAGTTTTGAAACTGAAGTATGATTTTGCGAAGGTTGTTAAATATGTTCAAAGTCTGAAACACTTGATATTATGAAATAGAATTCCAGATTATCATAAGTTAGTTATTTTGCCAAAGTGATGACTCAGAAATTTAAAGAAGCAAAAACCTTTTATAACCATTTACGGATTTTGCCAAAGAGCAGATTAGTGCATTAAGAAAACCTTGCTATGCTTTTATTTCAATGCTCAATTTACGGAATGATCATATAATACCTTTTTTGAATTTAGTCATTATCTTCACACAGAGAATCTCTTCTGCAGGATTAATTTCCACAATCTTTCCACCACTTGTTTGAACCTTCAGCTTTATCTTATTTAATTTAAAACAATTCTTTAACCCTAGGCAAAAATTTACATTTCCATGCCTTCTTACAACCTTTTACAACAAACAAACAAACAAACAAAAACACATTTTATTGTTCTTACACAACTTGCATGTAAATCTATTTCCAATAGTCTCAATTACATGTTATAATGGTAACTCCTAGAAATTTTTAACTTTAATGTAAAACTTGGTAAGTTGTTTTAATTGTGTGCTAACTGCAGCCAAGATTTGCCTTCTTCCAGCATAATTAAGGGCATGGGTAGTTCCAATTATCCTCAGGACCTACCAATTGTGAAGCTGGTAAATTGAAAAGTTCTCAAAACCCAAAAAGTGGTTTATAACCTTAAACACTTAGCAAACCTTGCATCTGACCTGCATAATTTACTTCACCTATTTACACTTTAATGACACCCACATTTTACCAATAGTCTTTAAGTCTGCTTTTATTTCTCAAAGATTAAAGTCACATGAACTGGAAGGTACCACAGCTTTTATCTTCTGTTTAAAAATATTTGATCCAAGCGTTTGTCTTTCCTTAGGCCAAATTAATTAGAGCTCTTTAAAGACACCATACACACACATATAACTACATAGACAGAAGGAAACCCAGTCCCCATAAGATCCTTTCTCACAACCAAAACTTTACAGAGAATATAAACAGTGATCTTTATCATTCCTAGCCTAGTAAGATGTCTTCCAAAAGGGAAAAAAAGACAAAACTTTAAAAGTTACCTGCCAAAGGGATAGAGAAGGGGAAGAAAAGAAACAGTTTAAAAATGCCTGGGGAAGAATCTCTTATTCTTGTGCAACAGATTCCTCCACCAGGACAAAAGCTCAATTACTGTCTGATGGAGTAAAACCCCTTGGCTGGGGAAGGGCAAAGCTCCTGTGGCATATAGCAGGGACCGCGATGTGGGGCCCTTGGGTTATGGATCACAGCCCTGGAAGGGAGGGAAGGGGAGAGGGAGCCACTGCTCACTGGTCCGTCCTGAAAAAGCAAAGAAAAAGCCATGGAGATCAAGGCTGACCGACTTTCCTGACCCCTGGGAACAATGGGGGAGGAGGTGTGGTGTCCAGTAAGCTCAGAAGTCTGAGGATGAAAAGGCTTAGAAACCACAGTGAGAGTTCCCATTTCACTCATCATTTCTCGAGCCCCATGTTGGGTGCCAAAAATGTTGCAGCACTTTTTCATTAATTCAGCTAAAGATGGGGGTCCTTATCACATGGCCATGAAAATGTAGGCTCACAGACAATTTGAAGGGTAAATAAGGCAGTGTTTTATTGGGTGAAAAGGGAAAAGAAGAAAAATGGGGACTGTCTGCAAAGCCAGGAGCCCTGCTGGCTCGCTTCCTGCCTCACAGTTTGAATCTCAGTTTCCACCCAGGAAGAGGAGAGGCAAGGTTCCTCCCTAGCTGCAAATGCACAAACTTCAAACTCCAGTATGCATTTTTCCCAGTGCACAGGTGAGCTGGAGTTTTGCCAGGGAGCCCTTCCCACCTTCCTGTCTCAATTCTGTCCTAGATTTGTTTTTTACTGAACTTGGTACTCAGGAATGTTTCAGTAGGTTTGGAGATGATTGACAGTCAGAATAGTAGAGGCTACTTTTTTTCCTTCCACTAATGTGGTATTAAGATCCCTGCTTAGCTTTTACCCAGCTAGGAGACCAGTCGGATGATATAGATCTAGTAATAAGAGAGTAAAAGCAATGGAAACCAGTGAGAACACACCCGTAGACAATGTAGTCTAACACTCTTATTTTATAGATGAGGAAAATGAGATGCCTCTAAGAAGAGGTTCACTGACTTACTCCAAGTCACAACACTAAAACTGTAATTCAAGCTTTATTGAATTTATCACTAGTAATAAATGTATTACTTTATTTTCTTTTTTTCAATCAAAGAGTAAAATCTCTTTTGATACTTTCCAAGATGATTACATCTGGCTAATATTAACATATTTATCAATAACCATTTATTCAGTTATGCAACAGATATTTTTGAATGTCTACTGTATTTCATGGGCATTTCTTGGTACTGAGAATACAACAATGAGCAAAAAACATGAAAATTCTTCTCTTTGTAGAACTTACATTCAAGTGGGAGGAGACAGAAACTAAAATGTAAATGGTGAAATACAACATATGTAGT
>NW_012105575.1:2284717-2288000 GCF_000951045.1 Mandrillus leucophaeus
AATTATAATATGTCTTGGAAGAGATTTATTTGTGTTGATCCTACTCAGATTTCACTCAGCTTCTTGAATTTGCAGGATTGCCTTTCGCACAATTTGTAGAGATTTCAGCTGTTATTTTTTGTGTAGTCTATTAGTCCCACATTTTCTTCTCTACTTCTGAGACTCCGATGATATAAATGCTAGATTTTTGCCTTTGTTTTTGTCTCACAGTTCCTGATATTCTGCTCATTTTCCTTTTACCTTATTTTCTTTTTGTTGTTCAAATTGAGTAAATATTTTTTTCTCAAATACATTGATTCTATCGTTTGTCTTCTCCACTCTACAATTGGTGTATATAGCAATTTTAAACAATTGTTATTGTATTTTTCAGTCATATATTTTTCATCTGGTTCTTTTTTTATAATTTACATTTTTTGATGGGTTTTATTTTTTTTTTCATTTGTTGCAAGGGAATTGATAATAATGTTAAAGTTGCTTTGACATCTTTGTCAGACAGTGCTACTATCTGATTCATTTCAGTCATGGTTGATTCTTTTATCATTCAAGCTGTGATCTCACTGATTCATGAACTGACCTATGATTTTCAGTTGCATCCTTGAGATATTGCATATTATGTTAGGAGATACTTGTTCCTGTTCTAATCTTCTATGTTAGCAGGCAGTCAGCCTCTTTAGGTTCAATGTGTAGTAACTAGCCTACTTTTGTTGGCTGTATCCCAATGACAGTTTAGGTTTCTGAGTCCTTATAATTCTATTCTTGTCTAAATCATTTTGGCTTATGTGAACTCTTGCTGGATCACTGGTGGTGCTGTTTCTGGGAGCAGAATGTGCTTGTCTAGGCTGTCCAGTGATAGATAGGATAAGGGGTATCCAGACATACAGGACTGAGAATGTTTCTCCTGGCCTGTTCTCTGGTCACTACGTGCTATTGGATTTTTCACTCTTTATCTGCTAGTTTTATCCAGAGAGGCAAGCATCGACATGAGCCATCTTCTGTCACTGGCTGGAGGACAAGAACAGGTAGGGTATGCGCATTGGACTGTCACTGGTTAGAGAGCTGGAGGACCCCAGGCCTAGATGACCTTCTGTTGCTGAGTGCAAGCCTGGGAGATCATAGGTTTGTTGGTACCAGCAGTGTGGATGGAGTGGTCTGCCTATTGCCCGTGTCTGTGGACTATCGGGTGGTCAGCCACGTTGCAATCCGCTCTTGGTACCACATCAGACAAATTGGGCTACTGCCACCACTGGGCATGGGTCCTCTGCTGAGCATCTGCCAGATTTTCCCTTTCCCAAAATGAGGGTTTTCTTCTCCCCCAGCACGATTCCTTCTGATAGTTCTACAGTGTAGCTCCCTTCAGCACCTTGTCTGAGATTTATGGCAGGTAAAAGGAAAACCCAGAGAACCCACCAGTATGTCTTTCTTCAAGTCCTTATGACACTTTTACTTTCTACCTTTCAGTGTCCTTTTGTGATTATTATTTAATTAATTCGACCTTTCAGTGTCCTTTTGTGATTATTATTTAATTAATTCCTAGATGGGAGACCATTGTTTTGGACTGAGTTCCTGCTGTAGACCCTAAAAGACCAGACTAAACCAAAATGAGGTCACTCATGCTAAATGCCACTTAATGAAGCTGAAACTTTTAAGGAAATGGATAGATCCAAAACAGACCTTTTTTAACCCTTACAAAAAAGTAGCCTGAAGTAATTAAATATTAGCCAATCAGTTTTATTTTTCTATTGTTCCGGGTTTTTATTTTATTGTAGTTCCTACCTTACAAAACCCACTGTTTTCTATTGTCCAGGGGGAACTCTCGTTCTATTTTGTAGAATGGAGTCTGTCTGGTTTGTGAATTGCAAACAAAAGCCAATTCGATCTGTAACTAAATTTGTTGTAACTTTGTCTTTTGACAGTGTTAAATTGTATTTGGAAAGAGAAAAATAGAAAAATGAGTCCATATCATTCCATTGCAAGACTTTTTCCTTAGTTCAGCTAAAGGTGGGTGTCCTTATGCAGGCATGAAAATTTAGGCTCGGGCGAGGCACGGTGGCTCAAGCCTGTGATCCCAGCACTTTGGGAGGCCGAGGCGGGCGGATCACGAGGTCAGGAGATGGAGACCATCCTGGCGAACACGGTGAAATCCCGTCTCTACTAAAAATACAAAAATGAGCCGGGCGCGGTGGCGGCGCCTGTGGTCCCAGCTCCTCGGGAGGCTGAGGCAGGAGAATGGCGGGAACCCGGGGGGCGGAGCTTGCAGGGAGCCAAGATGGCGCCGCTCACTCCAGCCTGGGCCACAGAGTGAGACTCCGTCTCAAAAAAAAAAAAAAAGAAAGAAAATTTAGGCTCACAGACAATTTGAAGGGTGAGTAAGGCAGGGTTTTATTGGGTGAAAAGGGAAAGAATGGGAACAGAAAACTTCCGCAAAGCCAGAATCCCTGCTGGCAAGCTTTCGCCCTGCAGTTTGAATCTCAGGTTCCATACAGGAAAAGGAGAGGCCAGGCTCCTCCTCCCTGCAAATGCGCAGACTTTTGTGGCTCCATCCCAGTGTGCATTCTTCCCACTGCACAGGTCAGCTGGAGTTTTCCAGGGAGCCCTTCCCACCTGTCTGTCTCCTTCCCCTCTTTAAAGAAGTACATTGAACCACCGGTAGACTAAGGATAAGGATGAAGGCAGACCTTAACTGCTTCCTGCTGACAGGGGGCGCTGTTTTGGAAAATGGCAGTCAGAGCTCCCTCAGAGGCCTATCTAAGGGTTCCCAGCAGAAGGAGTCATCCTTTGAGGCTCCGGTTGCATGACAATTTGGAGTTTGATGGCCTGAAGGCAAGAAGAGACAAACCAAGTTATTAGAAAACATGTATGGAAATGAAACAAGGGGAGGGGTAAAGATAGCTCAAAAATCCCCAGGCCTTTTACCAGTTTCCACAGGGAGAGGGATGCCAAAAGCCTGACTGGTAAAAAGAAACGTTACCGTTTTGCCAGCATGGTGGGCTTCTGGGTTCGCGTCTCCTGAGCCCAATCCTAAGCCAACCAGTTTGACGTTTGGGAGATTAACTCTTTCCAGTTTGGAGGATGCATCTGAGGGCAGTGTCCCATAGTACAGAGACCCAATTGCCTATTAGTGAAGAGACAACAGAGGACGAGAAAAAAGAAAGAAGGCGTTTTTCAAAAGAGTCCCAGAGGTTCAGGATGCATTCGAAAGGGGTACCGACTGAAGGTGAATGGTTACTCACGTAGAAATCGAAAGGGGTACTGACTGAAGGTGAATGGTACCCATGTAGAAATC
>NW_012105575.1:2290433-2298955 GCF_000951045.1 Mandrillus leucophaeus
AGCCAAGATTTGCCTTCTTCCAGCATAATTAAGGGCATGGGTAGTTCCAATTATCCTCAGGACCTGCCAATTGTGAAGCTGGTAAATTGAAAAGTTCTCAAAACCCAAAAAGTGGTTTATAACCTTAAACACTTAGCAAACCTTGCATCTGACCTGCATAATTTACTTCACCTATTTACACTTTAATGACACCCACATTTTACCAATAGTCTTTAAGTCTGCTTTTATTTCTCAAAGATTAAAGTCACATGAACTGGAAGGTACCACAGCTTTTATCTTCTGTTTAAAAATATTTGATCCAAGCGTTTGTCTTTCCTTAGGACAAATTAATTAGAGCTCTTTAAAGACACCATACACACACATATAACTACATAGACAGAAGGAAACCCAGTCCCCATAAGATCCTTTCTCACAACCAAAACTTTACAGAGAATATAAACAGTGATCTTTATCATTCCTAGCCTAGTAAGATGTCTTCCAAAAGGGAAAAAAAGACAAAACTTTAAAAGTTACCTGCCAAAGGGATAGAGAAGGGGAAGAAAGAAACGGTTTAAAAATGCCTGGGGAAGAATCTCTTATTCTTGTGCAACAGATTCCTCCACCAGGACAAAAGCTCAATTACTGTCTGATGGAGTAAAACCCCTTGGCTGGGGAAGGGCAAAGCTCCTGTGGCATATAGCAGGGACCGCGATGTGGGGCCCTTGGGTTATGGATCACAGCCCTGGAAGGGAGGGAAGGGGAGAGGGAGCCACTGCTCACTGGTCCGTCCTGAAAAAGCAAAGAAAAAGCCATGGAGATCAAGGCTGACCGACTTTCCTGACCCCTGGGAACAATGGGGGAGGAGGTGTGGTGTCCAGTAAGCTCAGAAGTCTGAGGATGAAAAGGCTTAGAAACCACAGTGAGAGTTCCCATTTCACTCATCATTTCTCGAGCCCCATGTTGGGTGCCAAAAATGTTGCAGCACTTTTTCATTAATTCAGCTAAAGATGGGGGTCCTTATCACATGGCCATGAAAATGTAGGCTCACAGACAATTTGAAGGGTAAATAAGGCAGTGTTTTATTGGGTGAAAAGGGAAAAGAAGAAAAATGGGGACTGTCTGCAAAGCCAGGAGCCCTGCTGGCTCGCTTCCTGCCTCACAGTTTGAATCTCAGTTTCCACCCAGGAAGAGGAGAGGCAAGGTTCCTCCCTAGCTGCAAATGCACAAACTTCAAACTCCAGTATGCATTTTTCCCAGTGCACAGGTGAGCTGGAGTTTTGCCAGGGAGCCCTTCCCACCTTCCTGTCTCAATTCTGTCCTAGATTTGTTTTTTACTGAACTTGGTACTCAGGAATGTTTCAGTAGGTTTGGAGATGATTGACAGTCAGAATAGTAGAGGCTACTTTTTTTCCTTCCACTAATGTGGTATTAAGATCCCTGCTTAGCTTTTACCCAGCTAGGAGACCAGTCGGATGATATAGATCTAGTAATAAGAGAGTAAAAGCAATGGAAACCAGTGAGAACACACCCGTAGACAATGTAGTCTAACACTCTTATTTTATAGATGAGGAAAATGAGATGCCTCTAAGAAGAGGTTCACTGACTTACTCCAAGTCACAACACTAAAACTGTAATTCAAGCTTTATTGAATTTATCACTAGTAATAAATGTATTACTTTATTTTCTTTTTTTCAATCAAAGAGTAAAATCTCTTTTGATACTTTCCAAGATGATTACATCTGGCTAATATTAACATATTTATCAATAACCATTTATTCAGTTATGCAACAGATATTTTTGAATGTCTACTGTATTTCATGGGCATTTCTTGGTACTGAGAATACAACAATGAGCAAAAAACATGAAAATTCTTCTCTTTGTAGAACTTACATTCAAGTGGGAGGAGACAGAAACTAAAATGTAAATGGTGAAATACAACATATGTAGTCTGATAAGTAGTTTGAAAAAATAAAGCAGGGAAGAGGGAGTGTCAAAGAGTTCCTGAGGGTATCGCAATTTTGTATTGGGAAATCAAGAAGTAAACCTTACTGAGGAGACATTTCAACAGAGACCTGAAATGAGTAAGAGATACATCTTTATAAGCTGTTTGGGAGGATTTTCAATTGGTTTTTGAACACAAGGCTATTTAAAGACTGTTGCAAATTAACCATGATCAAAATACCTCAGCTCTGTTACTAAGAACACTTTTCCATCAGGGAGGATAGTTCTCAAAAATACAACCCATTATGGCTAGAGGAAAAGCCAGAGTCTAAGTGACATCCATTAAATCATTTTGTGACTGTTAACCATTTTAATATTAGGTGCTGCCATTTTGGACTTTATCTGAATGCTACTGAGATTTCAGTGTTAAAATGAAAGCAAGCAGTAACTACAATAAACCTAAGTAAATAAAAATCATACCTAAGAGCAGGATCTGAAAACTACAGCTAAGCAACTGGGCCAACTCTGGCCACCCTCATTATTTAAGTGCTGTCTGTTGCTACTTTCATGTTGTAACAGCAGAGCTGAGTAGTTGGCGGAGAAAGCTTATGGTTCACAAAGCCAAAAATATTAACTATCCAGACCTTTACAGAAAACGTCTTCAGCCCCTGCCTTAGAGATGAGAAAACTTTAATTCATTTAATTTCTTACTCATTAGGTCAATAAACATTTTCAATTTTATAACAAATCTATTTAATAATTATTCATATGGCAGATAATTTTATGTATCTTTCTATAAGTAACAAAGATTATCAATGGCTTAGGTATAATCATCTATAATAATACAAATTTAATTTGAAAAATTCTATTTTGGAAGGCATAATTCAACAAGCATATAATATGCTCACAGAATCAAATATGCTTAAGCAGGAATCTTTATTTTTGTTTTAGCTGAGCATGGTGTTGTAAAAGATGAAATGCACAATGCACGTGGCAACAGAAACGTCAAGGGAAGGAGAAAGGGGACAGGAATTTTATGCTGGGCAGGGTGGGCAAACGTACATATTCAGTAAGCTACAGGAACAGTAATTAATATTTATAAAAGAATAAATAACTGCATGCACAATTAAGCTTCATGCCCCTTCCTATGTCCCATTTAAAAAATGGCAGGGTTAACATAATCTGAGGGTGAAATTTTTGGCTGTCTGATGTCAAAAGTACACAGAGAACACAAAAGTCCTTACGGTGCATCCTTTGTAGACTTCTGTTTAGCTTGTAAGAAAGAGAGTCTAATGGCACTTAGTGAGGGAGGGGATGTAGCAGGCACGTCTGACCTCCTCTGCTGTCATGGCCAATAACTTAGTTTTCAAGGTTACTCTAGGATCCCCCTTGCCCAAGAGGGGATCCAATCAGTCAGTTGTGGGGTTTAGGATTTCATTTTTATTTCTCACTAACAAACTATGCAATTATCCATTTATTGCAAACTTATCAATTCTCATTCTTACTATCAGACAGAATAAGTTGACTCCTGGAAACAGTCTGGTTACATTGTTTCCTATTTCATAACTTCATCTGGATCACCCACTCCTTCACTTCCACATCTTCATTGGCAAGAGACAAAGCTCAGGAGTTTCATCTTCTACCCAATTTTCACATCCTCCCTGGCAGAAGTAAGGAAATACCCCAAAACAGTACATAGTATTGGAAAAATCCTTCCTCTCCCACCTCAAATATCATAGTCTCACTAGCTTTCAGAGACCCACCTGAAAAATACCATTATGCCTTACAATTTTACTTGTGTTCATAACTATAAGAACCATGGTATGCTAAGGTTATTTACCAGTTTCAAATCTCTTTTTGCTCAAGACAACCCCTTTGTTACTAACTTTATCCTGCATCTCTTTTCAACCATGTACACTCTTCAACTCTAATCTTTAGAACTCATGATTTGTCATTCCCCAGATTTTCTACATCATGAAATTTTTCTCTGAAGATACTCTTGATTTTCTTGCTCACTCCTGCTAGTACTGAATCAGAAGTAAAGGAATTTGTCCTCTTGATTCTTATGGCTGCTATAGGAGAAGAAGAATAATTTTCCCATTACCCTTTCTGAGTTTGTATTTGGGACAGACACCCGTAACAAGGCACAAATCAATAAGAGAGAGAAAAAAGTAACAATAGAAGTTTATAAACATGTATACCTCATGTAGACGTAGGAGATATTTAGAAAAATGAGTAAATCTCACTCAGGTGGCTAAGAGTGTAGGCTTAAATACCATCTTCAACTGGAACAAAGAAATAAGGGTATTAAGAGGCCAGTGATAGAGAGGTGACCAGAAAAAAGCACAGTAAACAACAGTAAGGTTTGTTTTGCAGATTTAAGTTGGTGCCTTCTCCATTGATAAGCATTATCTAGTGGCTTAGAATCATCCTTTTATTCCTAATATGGTGGTCTTGTTATGTAGATGAAACCTCACAGGTAGCAGTCCTTGGAGATATAAATGCTAAATATTTCTTTCAGGCTTTGAGAGGTATGAAATATTAGTTGATCTATTCTGTATCTATACAAGGCCTCAGAGAATGCCTTACTGCATCAATGCAGATTTCCTCTACAGAAACAAACCTCCACAAAATACAGCTTTTCAGGACTATTCTGTTTGTAGGCCTGTTTCTATGAACAGTCATCTCAAAATATGTCAAAGAAGTATATTTTAGGGTGAAACATTTTGGTTCCCTTCAATATAACATGGTCTTTCCTCCTGACATAATTTAATGATTCATGCTCCTAAGACCAACCCTTCCAGTTGGTCAATGGAACCTATTTCCTTTTTACCTACTCAATAATAAGGCCCTAGCAATTGTTCCTTTTTATTGTTATTAATCAGTTTTTTCTTACCTATGGGAGCACTTCTACCAACATAGAAACATCCTATAATTTATCTTGTTATAAGAAAGGGTCTTGGCTGGGTGTCATGGCTCACACCTATAATCCCAGCACTTTGGGAGGCTGAGATGGGTGTATCACCTGAGGCTGGGGGTTCAAGACCAGCCTGACCAACATGGAGAAACCCCATCTCTACTAAAAATACAAAATTAGCTGGGTGTGGTGGTGCATGCCTGTAATCCCAGCTACTTGGGAGGCTGGAGAATTGAACTTGGGAGGCAGAAGTTGTGGTGAGCCGAAATCATGCCATTGCACTCCAGCCTGGGCAACAAGAGTGAAACTCCCATCTCAAAAAGAAAAAAAAAAGTGTCTCTTTTTTTTTACAGGAGCAACAGACCAACACAGTGAGACGGTGAGGTTTGCAACAGAGAATGAAAGGCCACTGAGTGAAGAGATGGGAGAAATCCTCAAGTCTCAAATCTGTCTCTACAAGGCATTCTTGGTAAGAGTTTTTAAGGGGAATGATAATGGCAAGAGGCTGGAAAATTGGAGTGGTAAGAGATCAGAGTAAGGGAGACAAAATTATCCGGATGTGGAAAACTGCATTCCTCCATGAGTCAGCTCCTTTCTCAGTCCTTCATCAGTAGTTTTATTGATATGCAGAACCAAAAGGAGAAATTCAAATGCAAACCATATGATCTCACAGTGTCTTAGATTTTATCTCTAGAACAGAATAGGAACAAAGAGTCTTGTGTCAAGGGCTACGTTATCCTGGGCAGTAAGCAGCAATTAGCTACAAGATTGTGGGACAAAAGGCTAGCTGAGTTAATGATTGCTGTTGATTGTGCTGCAAGCCTAGTTGAGTTTTCTTTTTTTTTTTTCCCCTAATTGATTTTGTAAAACTTTCTTCCTGATGGTTTCACTTTGATGCACATTCTCTCCAGCTACTGCCCCATTTCTGTTTCTCTTTTAGTAAAAGTTCTTGAAAGATTTTTCTACATTTAATATTTTCTTTCGCCTCCAATTATTTTCAGATGCTAATAAGGCTTTTTCACCTTTTAATCTATTGAAACAGCTCTTATGAAAATGACCAATTATTTTCATGTTGCTAAATCCAGTGATCTGTACTCAGCCACCATGGTAAGTTGGCTTATTAGCAGATTGGCTGTAGTTGATTACTTCCGTTTCATCTTTTCTCACTGGCTACTCATTGGAAGTTAGCCTTTTATTTACCCTACCTTAATTTATTTTTTCTAGATGGTTTCATTCACACCTTAAATATTCCTTAGATACCAATGAATTCCAAATTTGTGCCTTTAGCCGAGACTTCTCTAAGTCTGTATTTTCATTTCCAAATGCTTCTCAACATACGGCCTTTATAACACTCAGCATCTCAAATATAATATTTCTAAAAGTCAGTTTTATTCTCCCTAAATCTCCTTCTTTCTCTGTCTTCTACATCTAAAGTTAATGGTCACTCAATCCTTTGTGACTTTTTGTTCAAGCCAAAAATCTTGATTTTATCTTTAATAGTTTTGTTTCTAAGGCCCCACATGCAATCTGGAAGTAATCTTATTGTTCCTATTTTCAAATTTTTTTTTTTAAAGTTCCACTCTTAGCATCCTCGTCCAAGTAACTGTCTTCTTTCTTTTGGATGATTGCAACAGCCCCTCATTCATCTCTCCTCTTGTCTTATTTCTCTTCAATCTACTTTAGACACAAAATCTAGAGTAACTATTTTAAAATAAAAGGTCAGTTTACTCTATGAGGACTGATTTGTGGCTGCGTTTGTGCACTGTGTGTCTCTGTTGGAACTCTGAAAACAATAGCCCAAAAGTCTAACACTTTGGCATGCTGAGCACTTTGAACTAAAATAGGAAGGCCTTAGAGGCTGCCTTAGAATCAATGACTTCCGGATCTCTCCTGTTTCTCTTCTGCCCCTACTCAGGGATGAATTTTTCTCTGAAATTTCCTTATGTCCCTTATGACCAGACTCACCAAAGCAACAAAATTACCTTCCATATTCTCCCTGAAATTTCATTATCACAGGTAGATGACTAAGGAATGTAACTGCTTCTAGATAGACTTTGTCACAAGATCTTGTCTGTCTCTCTGGATCATTCACATTTCAAAGACAATCATTTACCAGATAATGTCTTCCTTTAAATCCATTCAGTTACCCTGGAAATCGTTTACTCACCTTCTACAATTAGTTACAGCCCCCAGCTTTCCTCTGTTTTGATGAGATGGGGCTGTTCTCTTGACGTTGACAGCCTTCATGGGTGGGAACTGGAGTGATTCATTTCACTCAACCTGCCGCTGACCACTCCTTGAGGGAGGGAGCACGTGAGCAAGTGAGTGTGGGAGCAGGCTCTGTGCAGGCCCTGCAGCAGCATCTCTGTGCCTGCCCTCTTTGCACCCAGGTTCTTGTCCAGTGTCCAGGAAGAATCAGGCCACATGGACGAATTGAAGGGTAGTGTGTGCAGAGGATTTTATTGAGTGATGGCTCTCTGGGATGGAAGTTGAAAAGGGGATGGTGTGGGAAGAAGGTGATCTTTTCCTGAAGCTGCACTGTTTGGCGTTACTCATGTCTATCCATAATTTCTGATGATCAGTCACTTGTATCCTTGACATTCAGCAGCTTGTACTCCCACTGCTCAGCACCTTGTATCTCAGACACTCAACTCCTTGTGTTGCTCTGCCAGCTGAAGTCTTTTTATGGGAACGGGATAGAGGCGTGGCAGGCCAAAAGGTAATCATTTGGGTGAAAAATGGGGTCAGCTGTTTTCACTTAGGGCCAAGGTTCCAGGCTTGAGGGTGGGGTTTAGCAAGGAACCCAGCTGTTCTGTATCACTATGAAGAAGGTATTTAAGCCTCAACTATCTGTCCCTTTTTTGAGTTTCATAGTTGTGGGACTTTTGTGTCCATGTGAACATGAATAAATTTGTATATGTTTTCTCCTGTGAATCTGTTGATTGTCAATTCATTTCAGAGGACTTAGACTCAAACCTTCAGAAGAAAAGTTTCAGCTTCACTACATCCTTAATGCCAAGCACAATGTCTGGGAATAAATAAATGCGTATGCTTCCAAAGTTAGATTTTATTCCTTGGAATTCTTGGAAGTTTTGGTTAAGGGCATGTTCCTCCAAAGAATTTTGTTTTTGGTTTTTCTAAGTGTCCTTGAGTTATAACCAAATTGGAACCATTTTTAATGTTAATTTTTTAGGGGACTCCTTGGAATATGTAGATAACATAAATTCTAACTCCACAACCTAATATGAACAGCTTTATGGTTGTGGAATTCCAGCTGAGAAGTCTTTCTTTTCCATTATGAGCCCAAGCCAAGACTGACAAACTTTCTTGTCACGTTTTTTCCTCCTTTTCTCCCTCTTTTCCCTCTCCTTCCTTCCTTCCTTCCTTTCTTTGTCTTTCCTTCTTTTCTCTTTCTTCTTTCTTTCTTTCATTCTTTCTCCTTCCTTTCTTTCTCTTTCCTTCTTTTCTTTCTTTTTTCTTTCATTCTTTCTTTCTCCTTCCTTCTTTCCTTTCTCTTTCTTTCTTTCTCCTTCTTTTCTCTTTCTTCTTTCTTTCTTCCTCCTTCCTTTCTTTCTTTGTCTTTCCTTCTTTTCTCTTTTTTCTTTCTTTCTTTCATTCTTTCTCCTTCCTTCCTTCCTTTCTCTCTTTCTCTCTCTCTTTTTTTCTTTCCTTCTTTTCTTTTCCT
>NW_012105575.1:2299195-2307538 GCF_000951045.1 Mandrillus leucophaeus
ACACACACACACACACACACAGAGAAACATGTATATATAATTGGTTTTATATATATAAACGTTTGAATGAATGTAAATTTAATGAAATAAACAAATCGGTAGATTTCTCTAGGAGATGAATTTAAGAGGAGGTTTCTAAAACGGTTCATACATAGTTTAGCATATCCTGTAAACCTGTGTCAGCAGAATGTGATATGTAGATTATCAAGAGAATAGAATAACATTTTTGAAAGAGACTGGTGTTAATACAGGATTTTAGAAGATAAAATGGAACTATGCCACTGTTTAAGTGTATGGCACTGTTTTATCTCATTTAATAAAATACCTAATGTAGGTGTCCAGGTGCCATGGCTCATGCCTGTAATCATAGCCCTTTGGGAGATTGAGGTGTAGATAGACCCAGGATGACCTTCAAGTGGATCGCTTGATGTCAGAGTTCAAGACCAGCTTGGCCAACACAGAAAAACCCCATCTCAATTAAAAATAGAAAAAATAGCTGGGCGTAGTGTTGCATGCTTATAACCGCAGCTACTTGGAAGGCTGAGGCATGACAATCACTTGAACCCAGGAGATGGAGGTTGCAGTGAGCCGAGGTCATGCCACTGCACTCCAACCTGGGTGACAGAGCAAGACTCTGTCTCAAAAAAAAAAAAAAAAAAAAAAAAGACATAATGTCAGAGAATTTTAAAGCAACTTACAGATAAGATAGAAGAAAAAACAAATGTAGATAAAACTGTAGGCGATGAGGGCGGTTCCAAGATGGCCAAATAGGAAAAGCTCCAGGCTACAGCTGCCAGCATGAGCGACACAGAAGACAGGTGATTTCTGCATTTCCAACTGAAGTACTGGGTTCATCTCACTGGGGCATTTTGGACAGTGGGTGCAGGACAGTGGGTGCAGCCCACCAAGAGAGAGCCAAAGCAGGGTGAAGCATTGCTTCACCTAGGAAGTGCAAAGGATAAGGGAATTCCCTTTCCTAGCCAAGGGAAACTGTGACACACAACACCTGGAAAATTGGGTCACTCCCACCCTAATACTGTGCTTTTCCAAGGGTCTTACCAAATGGCACACCAGGAGATTATATCCTGCGCCTAGCTCAGAGGGTCCCATGCCCACAGAGCCTCCCTCATTGCTAGCTTAGCAGTCTGAGATCTAACTGCAAGGTGACAGCAAGGCTGGGAAAGGGGTGCCCACCATTGCTGAGGCTTGAATAGGTAAACAAAGTGACTGGGAAGCTCGAACTGAGTGGAATCCACTGCAGCTAAAAGAGGCCTGCCTGCCTCTGTAGACTCTACCTCTGGGGGCAGGGCATAGCCAAACAAAAGGCAGCAGAAACCTCTGCAGATGTAAATGTCCCTGTCTGACAGCGTTGAAGAGAGTAGTGGTTCTCCCAGCTTCTTGGACACTTGAATATCTATTGACTGTAAATGTGCTGATTTATTTCTTGGCTCTCCATTCTGTTCCATTTGTCTGTATGTTTCTTTGTATGCCAGTACCAGACTACTCTGTTTGCTGTAGCTTTGTCATGCACTTGAAAATTAGAAAGTGTGATTTCTTTTCCTTTTCTTTTCTTTTTATTTATTTTTTTTTGAGATGGGGTCTTGCTCTGTCGCCCAGGCTGGAGTGAGTGGCGCCATCTTGGCTCACTGCAAGCTCTGCCCCCTGGGGTTCCCGCCATTTTCCTGCCTCAGCCTCCCTAGGAGCTGGGACCACAAGCGCGGCCACCACGCCCAGCTAATTTTTTGTATTTTTAGTAGAGACAGGGTTTTACCGTGTTAGCCAGGATGGTCTTGATCTCCCGACCTCATGATCTACCCGCCTCGGCCTCCCAAAGTGCTGGGATTACAGGCATGAGCTACCGTGCCCTGCTGAAAGTGTGATTTCTTTAGATTTGCTCTTTTAGCTTAAAATTGCTTTCATTATTTGGAGTCTTTTGTGGTTCTGTAGGACATTTAGGATTGCTTTTTCTCATTTCTTTGAAAAATGTCTTTAAAATTTTGATATGGATTATACTGAATTTATAGACCATTTGGGTTAGTATGATTATTATAACAGTATTGATTCTTCAAATTCCTGAACATATAATGTCTTAACAGTTATTTGTGCCTTCTTTCATCAGCATTTTATAGTTTTCAGTGTGCAAATATTTTGCTTCTGTGGTTAAATTTATTCCTAAAGATTGTATTCCTTTCTACGCTGTTGTAAATGAGATTGTTTTCTTAATGTCTTTTTTGGATAGTTTCTTGTTAGTTTATAGGAACACAATTAACATTGTATGTTAATTTTGAATTCTGAAACTGTACCAAATTCTTTTTATTAGTTCTGAGGTTTTTTTGTGTGTATATGTGAAGTCTTTAGGGTTTCTACATGTATGATCTTGTCATCTCCAAAGATAAAAATAAAAAATTTTTACTTCTCTCTTACTTATTTAGATGCTTTCCATTTCTTCTTCTTGACTAATTGCTTTGGCTAGGACTTCCAATACTATGTTGAATGAAAGTGTTAAGATTGGCCTTTTTTCTTATCTTAGAGAAATATATTTCAGATTTTCACAATTAAATATGACATTAGCTGTGGGCTTGTGATATATGGTCTTCATTATATTGCAGTATTATTACTTTCCATCTATACCAAATTTATTGAGAGTTTTTATTATAAAAAGACACTGAATTATGTCAAATCTTTTTTGTGCATCTATGGATATGATAATATGATTTTTATTTTTCATTCTCAATGTTTTGTCTATTGAACCATCATTGCATCTCAGGGATAAATCACACTTGATTATTGTATATGGTTTTACGAAGTATTTTTGCACGTATATTCTTTAGAGATATTAGCCTATAATTTTCTTTTATTGTGGTATCCTTAGGCTTTGATATCATGGTAACATTGGCCTTATAAAATGAGCCTGAAAGTGTTCCCTAATTTTTTTGGAAGAGTTCAAGGATTTATGTTTGGTGGAATTCATCAGTGAAACCACCAGATCCCAGCCTTTTCTTTGTAAAGGAGATTTTGAATACTGATTCAATCTCCTTGTTATTGGTCTGTTCAGAATTTTAATTTCTTTGTTATTCAATCTTAGTTGGTATTATGTTTCTAGGACTTTATCCATTTCTTCTGGGTTATCTGATTTATTTGTGTATAATTCTTCATAGTAGTCTCAGGGTATTTTGTATTTCTGTGATATTAGTTGTAATGTATCCTCTTTTATTTATAATTTTGTAATTTATTTGAGTCTTCTCTCTTTTTTTCTTAGTCTAGCTAAAGTTTTGTCAATTTTATCTTTACAAAATATAAATTTTTAATTTTATGAGTATTTTCTATTGCTTTCCTATTTCATTTATTTCCATTCTGAGCTTTATTTGGTTCTTTCTGCTGATGGTGGGCGTAGTTTTTCCTTCTTCTTCTGTTTCCTAGAGTTAAAGTTAGATTGTTTATTTGAGATATTTCTTTTTACTTAATGCAAGCACTTAGTGTTATAAACTTCCCTCTTTGAACTGCTTTTGCTGCATCTCAGTTTTGGTGTATTGTTTCTTCTTTTATTTGTCTGAGATATTTTTAAATTTCTTCTTTGACCCATTGGCTGTTTATGAATGTATTGTTTAATTTCCACGTATTTATGAAGTTTTCCATTTTTTTTCATGGTTTTGATTTCTAGTTTCATACCTCTGTGGTCCTAAAAGATCCTTGATTTTATTCCAAATGTGTATTCTGTTGTTGTTGGGTGGAATGCCCTGTGTGGGTCTGTTAGGCTCATTTAATCTACAGAGTTATCCAAGCCCTCTGTTTCCTTATTATTAATTTACCCTATGGATGTTCTATTAATTGTTAATCGTAGAATATTGAAGTCCCCTGCTATTATATTACCGCCTATTTCTCCCTTCAGTGTCTTTAATATTTGCTTTATATTTATGAACTGCAGTGTTGGATTCATATGTATTTACAATTGTCTTATCCTCTTGATAAAATGACCCTTTGTCATTATGTAGTGACATTGTTGTTCTCTTGTGATGGTTTTCAACTAAAAGTTTATTTTATCTGATATAATACAGCTTCCCCGGTCTCTTTTCATTATCATTTGTATGAGCTAACTTTCTCCATCCTTTTATTTTTAACCTATGTGTATCCTTAGGCTTACAATGAGTTTCTTGTAGGCAGTAGATAGTTGGATTTTTTTTTTTTTGGAGACAGAGTCTCACTCTGTGACCCATTCTGGAATGCAGTGATGCGATCTTGGCTCACTGCAACCTCTGCCTCCTGGATTCAAGTGATTCTTCTGCCTCAGCCTCCTGAGTAGCTGGGACTACAGGTGCACATCCCAACGCCTGGCTAATTTTTTTGTGTTTTTAGCAGAGGTGGGGTTTCACCATGTTGATCAGGCTGGTCTCAAACTCCTGACTTCAAGTCATCTGCTTGCCTCAACCTCCCAAAGTGCTGGGATTGCAGGCATGAGCCACCACACCCTTCCAATAGATTTTTAAAAATTTATTTGGCCATTATATTTTTTGATTGGAGAATTTGAACTAGTTACATTTAATGCAATTAGTAATAGATAAGAACTTAATATAATTTTGTTATTTTTTCTGATGTTTTTTAGTTCGTCTATTCTGTTCTTCTTTTTCTTGCTGACTTTTGTGATTTGATACATTTTGCAGCGGTACACTTTGATTACTTTATCTTTTCTGTATCTACTACAGGTTTTTCTTTGCGGTTACCATAAGGCTTACATAAATTGTAGTTATAAAATTTCACTTTAATCTGATAAAAACTTAGCTTCAACTGTATACAAAACCTCTACAAATTAACTTCTCCTCCCCTGCCATATTTTGTGTTATGAATTCACAATGTATGTATATCATATATGATACCTTTACTAACAAATCTTAATGACAGATTATTAAAATACTTTCCTAACTTTCATCCGAGAGTTAAAAGTGATTTGTGCACTACCAATACATATAGTGTATTCATAGTCTGACTACATGCTTGCTTGTACAGTGAGGTTTATACTTTTATATGTTTTCATGCTATTCATTAGTATCCATTTATTTCAACTTGAAGATCTCCTTGGCATTTATTGTAAGGTGGGACTAGAGTTGCTGGACTCCTACAGTTTTGGTTTGTCTGGGAAAGTTCCTATCTCTTCTTCGTTTCTAAATGGCATTTTTGCCAACTTTAGTATTCTTGGTTGCAGTTTTTTCTTTCAGCACTTAAGTATGGATGTTACTCAACTTACAATGCAGTTATATTTTGATAAACCCATAATAAATTGAGAATGCCATAAGTCAAAAATCATTTAATATGCCTAACTTACTGAATATTATATCTTAGTTTAGCCTACCTTACACATGCTTACAATCTATCAGATTAACCTCCAACTGCATGAAATTATCTAACACAAAGCCTGTCTTATAATAATGTATTTAATATCTCATGTACTTTATTGAATACTGTACTGAAAATGAAAAACAGAATGGTTTCATGCATACTTAAGTATGATTTCTAAGGAACGCATATCACTTTTGGAACATTGTAAATTAAAAATAAAAGAAGTCAAACCATCTTAAGTTGGGATTGTCTGCGTATTATTTCACTCTCTCCTGGCCTCTGTGATTTCTGTTGAGAAATGTGCTAATTGTGATAAGAGAGTTTCCTTTGTGTGTGATAAATTGCTTTTTCTCTTATTGCTTTCAGAATTCTCGCTTTGTTTTTGACTTTTGAGAATGTGATTTAATATGTCTCATGAAGATCTCTGTATAGTTTCTTTATTTGGGGTTCTTTGTACTTCATGAACGGGGATGTTCATTTTTCTCATCAGATTCAGGGAGTTTTCTTTCACTATTTCTTTAAATAAACTTTCCTCCTCATTTTTCTTTTCTTTCTCTGCTCTTTCAGTGATATCCACAGTATATATATTGGCTCATTCTACAGTCTTCCATAATTCATATAAGCATTTTTCATTTTTCTTTCCTTCTGTTCCTCAGATGGAGCAATTTCAAATGACCTGTCTTCAAACTACTCATTTTTCCCTCTGTTTGATTGAGTCCTACTGTTGAACTTTTCCAGGAAATTTTAATATTCGATCATTGCATTCCTTAGGTCCAGATTTTCGTTTCTTCTTTTAATGGTTTCTATCTTTTTGCTAAACTTCTCATTTCATTTGCATACTGTTTTTCTGATTTTTGCTTAATTGTTGATCTGTACTTTCTTGTAGTTCATTGAGCTTCTTTTAGGTGGTTATCATGAATTATTTGTCAGGAGGTTTACAGATCTCCATTTCCTTATTGTCAATTACTGGTATTTTATATTGTTATTTGATGGTGGCATATTTCTATAATTATTCATGATCCTTGTGGTCTTGCATTGGTGTTTGTGTATTTGAAGAAGCAGGCACCTATTCCAGTCTTACAGTCTGGTTTTGGCCAAGAAAGCCCCTCACCCATCAGTTTGTCCAGAAATTCTGAGTGGGCTCCCTGGCAGGGTTATTGGGTGGGGTCCTCAAGCAGACTGACCTAGTGCTTAGGTAAACAGGTAAATGGCTTGGAGCCTGGGTCCACTGGGAATTCCTGGAGCCGATGTGCATAGGGGCTGTCATGGCACTGGGCCTGTGAGCTTGAGTCTATGGGGGCAGAACTCATACAGAGATGGACATGGTACCTCAGTCTATGGGGAAAGGCCCGCAATTTGAATCTACTGGGGATGGCCTGCTACTGACGCAGACA
The DNA here is from genome assembly GCF_000951045.1 of Mandrillus leucophaeus. Taxonomy (NCBI): domain Eukaryota; kingdom Metazoa; phylum Chordata; class Mammalia; order Primates; family Cercopithecidae; genus Mandrillus; species Mandrillus leucophaeus. The sequence continues at coordinate 2,305,921 of NW_012105575.1, forward strand.
CAGAGCTTCAGTCCATAAAACTGGAAATATGGGGGCAAGCACAGCGCCAGAGTCTATTGGGTTGGGCCTGGAGCCTGGATCTAGTGGAGCCTGGATGCTAGCTTGAAGGCCTGGGTCCACAGTTACTGGCTAAGTACTTTGGATGACACTGTGGAGCTGCAGTCCACTGGAACTGGCCGTGGACTGGGGTGGGCCTAAAGCCTCGGGAAGGCCTGAAGCCTTAGTCTATGATGGCTAGCCTGGAGCCTGAGGCTGTGGAAGCTGGCTTGGCACGAGGTTGCACAGCTGGTGTTCATCACAGAACTGTTCTTGGTTCACTCTCCTTCCCCATGTAGAGTATTTTTTTCTTGTGTTGTGCTGCTCAGGCTTGGCAAAGGGTTAATGTGGGTGTTGTGAACCTGTCCTTGCTACCCTCTTCCATGCACCTTTTATTATTTCTCTGCTATACTCAGGCACTGTAATATCTCACCTGGATTCTGTAACTCTTGTAAAAGTATTTTCAGGCATGAATAGTTTTTTCAAATGGATGTTTACATAATAGAATGAGTGCTACAAAATCCTATTCCCCCATCTTCAGGTTTAAATTCCAACTTTTTCACTTGTTTAATCCTGTTATTCTATCTCTAAAGTGGATATTATCAACTAATACAATAAGTTTGTTATTAACATTATTAACCAAACACCCACATAAATTGTCTATTCCCTAAAACCTAGCACATAGCAAGGATTTTAATTCTTTGTTTTAGCTTTGTGATTGACTAGGAAGAATACTGAACAAATTTCTAAATCTAAGATATATAAAAAAGGGACTATTTACAGAGAAAGCACAATGCCTTCACGAGATTTAGGTTCTGAGACTGCCTCTGGATAGACTTAGATGGGCACATGTTTATCCCAGGTAGATCAATACAATTATAAAATGAATCAAAAGAAAGATAACGATAAAATTACATTTACTGCTATGAAATTCAGGTCACACTACCCCAAAATACGGCACCTTTGGCATTTAAGAAAACAGCAGGATCAGGAAGGTCACTGTCACCTTCCGCCTTCCTTCTCCTCTGAAGCAGGTCATAAGACTTTCATCTGAGAAGTACCCTCCCTAGAACTAGAGGTGAGGGGCATCCTTATCTCTGAAAATACTGGGAAACAGAGAAGAATCTGAATAAACAGGCCGTGCTAGTTCTACCCCCCCACCTCAATTTATAACCGTTCGGCCATATCCTTTTGTCCTTCAATTATATTTCTCTATGACTTTCCATTCTTCATCAAACCTAAGGACGAAAATATGCAAATTTACCTATTTCATTGGGTCTTCCTTTCTGAAGGCTCCTGTGTCATATATAACCCATATTAAATAAATTTATATGCTTCTGTCTTGTTAATCTTTTGAGGCCTCAGCCATGAACATAGCCATGGGAAAGAAAGATATTTTTCATCCCTGCAGTAGCTACAAAAATGCTGCCACACCTTGCTTCTGAAGGATACACATTATAGTACAGGTACACACATTAGGCAGATCGCCGTTGGTTACAAGTGATGGAAATCAGTTTGTACAAATCACAGTAGAAATAAGGGATTTTCTCACTTGCACGTCCAGAGTTGGATCTGACTTCAA
>NW_012105575.1:2307588-2315090 GCF_000951045.1 Mandrillus leucophaeus
TATTTCTATAATTATTCATGATCCTTGTGGTCTTGCATTGGTGTTTGTGTATTTGAAGAAGCAGGCACCTATTCCAGTCTTACAGTCTGGTTTTGGCCAAGAAAGCCCCTCACCAATCAGTTTGTCCAGAAATTCTGAGTGGGCTCCCTGGCAGGGTTATTGGGTGGGGTCCTCAAGCAGACTGACCTAGTGCTTAGGTAAACAGGTAAATGGCTTGGAGCCTGGGTCCACTGGGAATTCCTGGAGCCGATGTGCATAGGGGCTGTCATGGCACTGGGCCTGTGAGCTTGAGTCTATGGGGGCAGAACTCATACAGAGATGGACATGGTACCTCAGTCTATGGGGAAAGGCCCGCAATTTGAATCTACTGGGGATGGCCTGCTACTGACGCAGACACAGAGCTTCAGTCCATAAAACTGGAAATATGGGGGCAAGCACAGCACCAGAGTCTATTGGGTTGGGCCTGGAGCCTGGATCTAGTGGAGCCTGGATGCTAGCTTGAAGGCCTGGGTCCACAGTTACTGGCTAAGTACTTTGGATGACACTGTGGAGCTGCAGTCCACTGGAACTGGCCGTGGACTGGGGTGGGCCTAAAGCCTCGGGAAGGCCTGAAGCCTTAGTCTATGATGGCTAGCCTGGAGCCTGAGGCTGTGGAAGCTGGCTTGGCACGAGGTTGCACAGCTGGTGTTCATCACAGAACTGTTCTTGGTTCACTCTCCTTCCCCATGTAGAGTATTTTTTTCTTGTGTTGTGCTGCTCAGGCTTGGCAAAGGGTTAATGTGGGTGTTGTGAACCTGTCCTTGCTACCCTCTTCCATGCACCTTTTATTATTTCTCTGCTATACTCAGGCACTGTAATATCTCACCTGGATTCTGTAACTCTTGTAAAAGTATTTTCAGGCATGAATAGTTTTTTCAAATGGATGTTTACATAATAGAATGAGTGCTACAAAATCCTATTCCCCCATCTTCAGGTTTAAATTCCAACTTTTTCACTTGTTTAATCCTGTTATTCTATCTCTAAAGTGGATATTATCAACTAATACAATAAGTTTGTTATTAACATTATTAACCAAACACCCACATAAATGGTCTATCCCCTGAAACCTAGCACATAGCAAGGATTTTAATTCTTTGTTTTAGCTTTGTGATTGACTAGGAAGAATACTGAACAAATTTCTCAATCTAAGATATATAAAAAAGAGACTATTTACAGAGAAAGCACAATGCCTTCATGAGATTTAGGTTCTGAGACTGCCTCTGGATAGACTTAGATGGGCACATGTTTATCCCAGGTAGATCAATACAATTATAAAATGAATCAAAAGAAAGATAACGATAAAATTACATTTACTGCTATGAAATTCAGGCCACACTACCCCAAAATACGGCACCTTTTGGCATTTAAGAAAACAGCAGGATCAGGAAGGTCACTGTCACCTTCCGTCTTCCTTCTCCTCTGAAGCAGGTCATAAGACTTTCATCTGAGAAGTACCCTCCCTAGAACTAGAGGTGAGGGGCATCCTTATCTCTGAAAATACTGGGAAACAGAGAAGAATCTGAATAAACAGGCCTTGCTAGTTCTACCCCCCCACCTCAATTTATAACCGTTCGGCCATATCCTTTTGTCCTTCAATTATATTTCTCTATGACTTTCCATTCTTCATCAAACCTAAGGACGAAAATATGCAAATTTACCTATTTCATTGGGTCTTCCTTTCTGAAGGCTCCTGTGTCATATGTAACCCATATTAAATAAATTTATATGCTTCTGTCTTGTTAATCTCTTGAGGCCTCAGCCATGAACATAGCCATGGGAAAGAAAGATATTTTTCATCCCTGCAGTAGCTACAAAAATGCTGCCACACCTTGCTTCTGAAGGATACACATTATAGTACAGGTACACACATTAGGCAGATCGCCGTTGGTTACAAGTGATGGAAATCAGTTTGTACAAATCACAGTAGAAATAAGGGATTTTCTCACTTGCACGTCCAGAGTTGGATCTGACTTCAAACATAGCAGGACTCAAGGGCTAAATATAATAATAATAAATTGTGCTGCCCTTAACATTTTACTGGAGGTTGGTTTTCTCCCGTGGCTGGAGATTCACAGTTATTTATAGCTCCAAGTCACCTTTTTTTCCTTTAGATTGCAACCTCTCTTTTCTCAATGTTCAAAGTGAAAGATCAAAAAAGGAACCTGATTGGTCACCTATGGGTCATTTCTGGATCATTACTCTGTTCAGGGCAATGTGCCTGTATTAGTCAGGGTTCTCTAGAGGGACATAACTAATGGAATATATATATGAAATAAATATATAAATAAATATCTATATAATAAATGTATATAATTTATATAATATATAATTTATATAATACATACATAAGTATATATTTAATAAGTAAATAGTATATATTTATATATAAGTATATATAATATATATGCTGTCTCTTATACACATCTAGATGTGTATAAGAGACAGAGTATATATATTTATATATAAGTATATATAATATATATGTGTGTGTATATATATAAAGGGGAGTTTATTAAGTATTGACTCACACGATCACAAGGTCCCACAATAGGCTGTGTGCAGGCTGAGAAGCAAGGAGAGCCAGTCTGATTCCCAAAACTGGAGAACTTGGAGTCCAAAGTTCGAAGGCAGGAAGAAGCATCCAGCATGGAGAAAGACGGAGGCTGGGAGGCTAGGCCAGTCTCTCTTTTCACATTTTTCTGCCTCTTATTTTCTAGATGTGTTAGCAGCTGATTAGATTTTGCCCACCCAGATTAAGGGTGGGTCTGCCTTTCCCAGCCCACTGATTCAAATGTTAATCTCCTTTGGCAACATCCTCACAGACACACCCAGGATCAATACTTTGTATCCTTCAGTCCAATCAAGTTGACACTCAGTATTAACCATCACAGTGCCATTGCTGTGAATAGGTGACCACACTGAAAGTTAGGAGGAGGGAAGCCATGGAGAGAGAATCTTACAGAATTGATAAACAACAGCTTCACAGCCTGTGCAAGTGATTTCAATTTTTAATAATTACATTTCTCATTTTTCAAGAGTCTGAACTAGTTAGTTGTTAACTTCCTTTTCAGACATGAAATTTCTGTTTTAGATTGTAAGCTTTGTCTTTACAGCACCAGACATATTAGATATGGTGAAGAAATAAATCAGACGTTTTATATTTTCACTCTTTGGAAAACTCATTTTTGTTTATAGGCAGTTTCTTAATCTCAATCTCAAAATGGCTCTTCGAAGTGCATTTTGTTCTTGGCTCTTATTGTGTTTATTGATTCACTGGAAATTCTCTCATCTTTTTCTCTTAAGCTTTCTCTTTCCCCATCTTCTTATTCATTTTCTCTTTCAAAAGGTTTAGTTCTGCAAGGTCATTTAGTGATTTCAGAAGTGTGCTGGTAAAGGGTTTTATTTTTCAAATGTAAATGGACCTCAGGATTGCCTGTGTAAGTGATTTAATTTTCTTCTGTTATTTCTAGCTACATCCCAACTCCATGTGTCACACTGTTTTAGGTGTTAGTGATGTCAGAAACTACAAACTGAAATCTTGGCAGTAATACAAAGAAAGAACAAATTCTCAAATATACCTTGGATGTATTTGCAATTATTAAACTAAATTTAGGTAGATGATTTGAGATCTAAAACTATAAAACCTATTTATTTAGGAATAAGCTCATTTAACCTTTAACTTACCTTTGTTTAAAAAAAGGTAATATACATTTACATTTAGTTATTTCGTGGCAGCAGCCAAAGTCAATAAAATGTTTGCACTGCCTGGATGAAAACTATAATGTTATGCAATTTGAGGTTTTAGTTTTATTTTCAAGGAAAAAATACTTGAGTGATCAAACATATATTTAAGGCATTATAAGATGGTACTATTAGAAATTTACCTTAAATAATATAAAATGTTGGCCCAATCTGTATGCAAGTCGTTCTCCCTCAGAAATCTGAGCAGAAATGCATATGGAAGGAATTATAGTAGAAACCAAGAAATTCCCTTTTGGACAAAGACAATTGCATGGTCACAGCCTGTGTGGCCTAGACGCTCATGCTAACAATACTACTCATCCCAGGATGAATCAATACCATCATAAAAACTGGTCTACTAGGAAGGACAATCACAAAGAATAATACTAGGAGCCATTAAAATGCTGCTCACACTGCCCTTGTGAAGGACAGAGTTAGGGTTTCATGTCCTAGATTTTAAGTTACTGATAATAAATACAATGTCACTGGATGGTCCTACAGCGTTCCAGGCTTACAGCTTTACATACCTTAACCAATTTTTCCCTTAAAATAACCCTGTGATGTAGCTACAGAGACCCGGCTGGGTAAGTAATTTGCCCACACAGATCTATGTATCATTTTGAAGTGTTAATTTAAAAACACAGGACTCTGGTTTTGAAGCTAAGACATTAGTATTAAATAACAGTGTACTTTATTTTTTAACAATATCTATAGCATTTTTATGTACAACAAGTTTGATAATAAGCACAGATATTTCACATTCACCATATTTGAATTAGCCACTGAAATTTTATTTGAAAGTATCATTGTTTATAACAAATAATTTGAAACATAACAGCTGCTTCTTCATTCAAACAAGTTATAACTAGTTTAGTATTTTCTTAGGTAAATAGTAAAAGCCCCTCAACACCTCCAAAAAATGGCTGAAATGTCAGAAAGGGTCAAAAGACAGCTGAACAAAACATCAGACAGCCGCTCAGAACTGGCTGTAGTTTACTGTTCAGCACCATTAGAAGATGTATTATCCTTTGGAATAGTTAATAGAATGGAAATTGCATATAAAATTTCTTTGCATCAATAAAATGCAGCTTGACAATGAGATCTTGTACAAAAATAGACAGTGAAAATGTGATAAAAGAAATACTTTGACAGATTGGCTAAACATCACATATTACTGAAGGAGAAAGATTTAATGTATATAAAGAGATTTCAGTCCTGGCACTAATGGACCAGAGTTGTGAATTAAGAAGCATCCAATGTCCATATGATATTCTGTTCTGTGATGAAGACTATTATGGAAGGAATGAACATTAGACTTCATCTTCCCATTTGCTATTCAATTAGAAATACTGAGGAATTATTTGGCATCTGACTAGAAAACAACTGACTCAAGGAAGTAAAGAAATGAGGCAAGATTTATATTATCCAAATACAGAAAGACGGCAATACAAAGATATAGATAGGAGTAGCCTACTGACAATAGAATTGAGCAATAATGAGAAGCAATTTTCACAGTAGGGCATCTAAAAGGTCAGAAAGGGTCACCTTGGTGCTAAACATCTTGATTTATAAATAAATGAACATAATAGTCTAATGAAAAATCCCGAAACTATTCTAATATGTAACTGCATGATTATTAGTCTTGTTTTTCTTTCTTTAAAGAATGGGCAAGATAATGATACGTTACAATTTATGGGAATGTTGTAATTTACATTTATATTCAAGGGTTGCTTTTCAACATGCCTCTTTCTTAAAGGCCCCTTTACCCTTTCACCAAGAAAATATACAAAAGAAAAGAAAAGTATTTGCTTTACATTTGGAACAATCAATGCGCTACCAGTTGTTGTTGTTGTTGTTCATTATATGAAAGGTTCTGGGTAGAAAGAATGAGATAACAGATTACACATAATATTCTAAGCACCAATCTGCATTGTACATATACATAAAAATTATTTTTTTCTTTCTTTAAGCCTTTTGCTTCTCTATGATTATACAGAAAAAACTTGCAGTAGAATTTGTTATCAATAATTATAGTCTTGGAGAATTGGTCAAGTTAAGGCTAGATCTTATATTTCCATTTGACTGAACACTAAGTGTCTTCTTTACCACAATAATGTCAGAAATATTTTAATTTTATGAGTGAGAAGTAAGGAAAGAGAATGTTTGTTTAAGATGAGGGAACTAACTATATGTTTGCATAATGATGGATGATCCAGTAGAGAAAGAAAACTGGTGAGGAGAAGAGAGAAGAGAATTGTGAGAGCAAAGTCATCGAATGACTCAAAAAAGAAGGGATAATGGTGAAAGAATGGAATTCATGCAATTGAGATTATGAAAAAGTTGTATTTATTAGTAACAACAAAGTTAAGGTTATGACTATTAAAGTGTATATCTGAAAAAGTGGAAGACAAGGTCATTTACTAACGGGGTTGAGAAGCCAACGTGTTGAAAAGATCATATCTGTATATGTTGAAAATGCCAAGGTTAAGACTAAAATAGTATTAAAGACATAAATAAAAAATAAACTGAAGTTTATAATGTCAGCAGTATGAATGGTGGTGGGTGATATGGTAAGATGATTCAACAAGAAGAACTTTAGGGAAGGAGAAAAAATGATTTAAAAGTGGCAAAGGAGAACAAGAAAGATATCTATGTACTTCCACTCCCAGTGGCATGAGAAAGGGAGAAAAATCAGTGGCCACTTAAGAAGACTGCAGAGAAACAATGTTCTTCATAGACTGTCGTGTTTGCATCAGAGCAAAAAGGTAAATGGAATGTTGAAAACAAAGACCAAACACAGGGTGAAAACTGACAGTGATTTGTGTGAAGGTAGTAGGGAGGATGGTAGATGTTGTGAAGGTTAGGAGAAAAAAAACAAAAGTGAGGGGACAGATATAGAATCTTATACCAATTAGAGTATAAGAAAAGAAGAAGGAATTGGAAGTCTAAGAATTTTTGTTATGGATGATGTAAATAAGAATAAAGGATATAATGTATTTAGTGGTAGATAGAAAAATGTCCCCAAGATATATCGAGCCCCAATCTCTAGAATCTGTAAGTATTAATTTATAAGGCCAAAGAAGTGACTAAGAGAAGAATTTTTAGGTGAGGAGATTATTCTGGATTATATGGATGGGCACTAAATGTAATTATGTGGGTCCTTTTAGAAAAGTGTGGAAGGAGATTACATACTGACCCACATAGAAAAGAATTTGCTGTGTAGATGGAGGCAGAAATTGGAATGATGTGATTGTATGCCAGGAAGTGCTAGTAGCCATCCAAATCCGAAAGAGGCAAAGAATGGATTCTCCTTTTCAGCCTCTAGAAGGAGAGAGTGAGGCTGTGTTGACACCTTAATTTCATCTCAGTGATACTCCTTTCAAACTTAAGGCCTCCAGAACTGTGAAAGAATACATTTCTATTGTGTTAAGCTTCCTCGTTTGGAGTAATTTGTTATTAAAGCCACAGGAAAGAAAGACATTAGCGATTCAAATTGGATATTTGTGGCAACATTATGAATCTTTGATTCTGGCTGTCAGCTGGGCTCCTTGGCCTTCTCCAGGTTGGATGTCCTGGGGCTGGAGGCCAAGGTAGTTTTTATGTGCATGTCTGACTCCTGGCTCCAGTGGCTGAGAGCTGGGGCTGGCTGGGGATCGATCCATCCTTCCTTCCCTCCCTCCCTCCCTCCCTCCCTCCCTTCCTCCCTTCCTTCCTTCCTTCCT
>NW_012105575.1:2315660-2317206 GCF_000951045.1 Mandrillus leucophaeus
GTTGGACAAGCTTGCCTCATGGGGTGGCTAGCTTCCCCCAGAGTGAACGTTCTAAGAAACGGGCAGAAGATTCTTACGACCAAATCTTGAAAGTCTCAGAAAAACGCTTCTGCCATATTTTAGTGTTCAAGCAAGTAATTAAGGTCATCCCAAATTCAAGAGAAGTGGAATCAGATGCCACCTCTCAGTGGAAGGCCACCTCTCAAGGGCAGGCCCTAGTGGTAGTCTTTGATCTACTGCAAGTACCAAGGAGAACATGAGACACACTTATGCTTAAGACATGGGAGCAATATGAGAAAACAGAATAAAATTAAAGCATTTCTGAAGAACATGGAAGGAGTTCTCAGAGCAGTTAGATTTGTGATTGGAAAGCTTTTCTGGGCATCTTCAATTAATGTTGCGGGAAGTCAGGGACCCCGAACGGAGGGACCTGCTGAAGCCATGGCAGAAGAACATAAATTGTGAAGATTTCATGGACATTTATTTGTTCCCCAAATTAATACTTTTATAATTTCTTATGCCTGTATTTACTGCAATCTCTGAACATAAATTGTGAGGATTTCATGGACACTTATCACTTCCCCAATCAATATCCTTGTGATTTCCTATGCATATCTTTAATCTCTTAATCCCGTCATCTTCTTTGTAAACTGAGGAGGATGAATATCGCCTCAGGGCCCTGCGATTGTGTCAACTGCACAAATTGTTTGTACAGCATGTGTGTTTGAACCATGTGAAATCTGGGCATCTTAAAAAAAGAACAGGATAACAGCGATGTTCAGGGAACAAGAGAGGTAACTTTGAACTGGCCGCCGATGAGCCGGACGGAAACAGAGCTATATTTCTTCTCTTTCAAAAGCAAACAGGAGAAACATCGCTGAATTCTTTTTCTCAGCAAGGAACATCCCTGAGAAAGAGAATGCGCCCTGAAGGTAGGCTTATAGACAGCCCCCTTAATGCGTCCCGCCTTTTATGGTCGAAGCCAAAGGGATGAAATAAGCCCTGGTCTCCTGTAGCACTCCCAGGCTTATTAGGAGGAGGAAATTCCCGCCTAATAAATTTTGGTCAGACACGTTGTCTGCTATCAAACCCTGTTTCCAGGTAAGATGTTATCAACGACAATGCGTGCCAGAAACTTCATTAGCAATTTGAATTTCACCCCATCCTGTGGTCCTGTGATCTCGCCCTGCCTCCATTTGCTTTGTGATATTTTATCACCTTGTGAAGGAGGTGATCTCTGTGACCCACACCCTATTCGTGCCCTCCCTCCCCTTTTGAAAATCGCTAATAAAAACTTGCTGGTTTTACAGCTCGGGGAACATCACGGATCCTGCCCACAAGTGATGTCTCCCCCGGACACTCAGCTTTAAATTTCTCTCTCTTGTGCTCTTTCCCTTTATTTCTCAACCCAGCCGAGACACTTAGGAAGTAGAAAAGAAGCCACGTTAAACATCGGGAGCGGGTTCTCCCAATGAATTAAGTTTGTCTACTTGAATAAGTAGGGTAAAGAGAATTACAATACTAAAGGTAGTTGATGGACTTTTTT
>NW_012105575.1:2320591-2326979 GCF_000951045.1 Mandrillus leucophaeus
AAGGGATGAAATAAGCCCTGGTCTCCTGTAGCACTCCCAGGCTTATTAGGAGGAGGAAATTCCCGCCTAATAAATTTTGGTCAGACACGTTGTCTGCTATCAAACCCTGTTTCCAGGTAAGATGTTATCAACGACAATGCGTGCCAGAAACTTCATTAGCAATTTGAATTTCACCCCATCCTGTGGTCCTGTGATCTCGCCCTGCCTCCATTTGCTTTGTGATATTTTATCACCTTGTGAAGGAGGTGATCTCTGTGACCCACACCCTATTCGTGCCCTCCCTCCCCTTTTGAAAATCGCTAATAAAAACTTGCTGGTTTTACAGCTCGGGGAACATCACGGATCCTGCCCACAAGTGATGTCTCCCCCGGACACTCAGCTTTAAATTTCTCTCTCTTGTGCTCTTTCCCTTTATTTCTCAACCCAGCCGAGACACTTAGGAAGTAGAAAAGAAGCCACGTTAAACATCGGGAGCGGGTTCTCCCAATGAATTAAGTTTGTCTACTTGAATAAGTAGGGTAAAGAGAATTACAATACTAAAGGTAGTTGATGGACTTTTTTTCTCTCCCAAAATTTAAAATTCGACCTTTTTAGCAGGTTCTTGGGGAAGCAATTCATATGATTAATTCCTTTAAAATTTAGTATCTATAACCAAGTCAATATTTTTAACTTTCTAATTTTAATTAAGCTATTGCATCTTTCTGAAAAATCTTCAGTGACTTCATCAAGTCCTTCACTGATGAAGCCTCCTGGTATATGAAACGTGTGTGTGTGTGTGTGTGTGTGTGTGTGTGTGTGTGGAATTGGTGGTGGTGAAGCGAGTCACATTTGTATAGGAATACAAGAGTTTTCTGAGATGAAAGGGCTTAAGATTGCAACTCTTTCTCTATAATAAGATGCAATTTTTTAAAAAAGCTTCTCAGATGGACTAGGATTTCAGAAAAAGGCAGTGAATACTTTGAAATAAAATTACTTGAACAAAGCAAAGCAGGTTGAGTCTGCTGTGATGACCAGAGATCCAGATGAAGGTCTGAAAGGCCAGATGAAGTAGGATGTTTCTGGCACAGTGTATGGCTGACACGGTAAGTACTTGCAGGTACAGCTGCCCAATCACAGTGCTTACTTACCCTTATGTGCGGAGAACCTCGGTTGACCCTAGTTATATAAATTGACAAACCTAATATCCAACAACCTTGGTCCTAAGGGAGGGGGAAGGTATTCCTTTAAAAGCCCTTCCCCCAGGAAGGTCCGGGCTCTGCAGAAAACCAGACAAGCGGGGTTCCATTGTGGAGTGGACTGGGACTGCAGGTGAGCCATCACCCTCTGCAGGATAGTTGGAGAAGCAACTCAGTAGTGGGTTTTTAGGAAGCCCAGGGGCCTGCCTGCTGAGGGGTGAAACTCAGAAAATAACATATCTTTTGGACCCCCAGGGCTACAGAAAATTGGGGGGTATTGGAGCCTTAGAATACAAATATTTTTTGGCATAGCAATACTTTAATATGTCACACTCAGGACACTCATGTTTTGTTCTGGTTGTTTAAAAGTTTAGTTTAGTTCACATTGAACACATTATCTAATATGTACCCAGTTTATGGATAGCTAATAACCAACACACACACACACACACACACAGAGAGAGAGGGAGAGAGAGAGAGAAAGACAAACTACAAAGAATTCTTTTTCAGGAATGTAAAGGAAAACATTTTGCACCATCTTTAAGCTTGATCTAGAGCAGTACCACTTGAATTGTATATTTGAAGAAAAAAGTTTAATTTTTTTGATTTTTCTTTCTGTTTCTTATACATTATTTCTGAATTCATCTTAAATCACAGTAACAGTCAGCATGGTGATGGAGGCAAGATAACCAGTTGGTTAGTATTGTATTGTTTTCTAAGGTAGCTTGCAGTGTTCTTGGTATTAATACATAGTTTAAAAATATATGGGAAACTTGACTCTGTAGATCATGAGATTTTTGAGGGCAGCAGCTTCTTTCCTCACAGCTCCTATTACCGATCTTGTTAAATATCTATTAAATGGCAGACTTTAAGAAGTGACCTTGAATATTTGATTGGTAGCTTGAAGCTGCAATAATTGTTTTGAAATGGACTCAAATACAATTAATGCCGTTTATACCCACAGAACGACCAAACAATGACAGTGTAGTATTATTCTTTGTGTTGTGTTAAGGATAAACATGTTCTCAGCAGTCAGTTCGGTTTCTGTGCTAGACTTTTGAAGTCAGATCAATGTCTTCAATGTGCACTGAACTGACAAATACTATAAATATTTAAATTTGAAATAAAGCCTCCCCTTAATAAAGTATGCATTCATCTCTGCCTTCTATGAATTTAGGATTAAAATGAAATTGATACGAACATCAACCAAGACCACAGTGTCAGTATTCCTCGAATGCAAATACTACAAATACACATTCAGCTCAGCCTGACAACATGGAGTTGACATTTCTACATTATAAATAGGCCCTCAAATGGAACAGAGCAATTCCCCCAGGCCTGGAAGGTTCAGGTCTTTGATCTCTCTATGCCACTTCTCAGGCCTCATAGAATCCTCCCTTTTCTTCCAGAAACATCTGGCCGGGAGCTAAATGTACAGCAGATTTGTTTAGGCCTTAACTAGACCCTAGAGTTTATTGCTGATTTCATTTTGCATTTTACCAATATTGACCCTGCTTCTCTGAGTTAACTCCCCATCTGCTTCTTATTTATTTGTATCAGCTGAGTGTTGAATGACTGATTTTGGGTTCCACACTTCAGCTTTATTATTATGTGTCTCTCTAGATAATCCTTACAAATTATTCTCCTCTACTCACTCCACAGGGTCCGTTGTCCAGCCATGAAATATAGTACATTTTATGTATATGCTTTCTTTAGCACACAGAAAAGAAATTGGAAAATGCGATTATATCCTATGCAAATATTTTCATTAGCATTGTCATTTCTGCCCTCTTGATTTCTTCCTTATTTTGCTACTTATTGAGGAAGACCTCCTAAGTGCAAACCACTACAGTCTATGAAGAATACCAGTTCTTTCTGGTAGCATCCCAGTACTAAAGGAATTTATGCTGTTTTGAGAAACATTAGAATATCCATATAAAATCCACAGTATAAGAATACTAAGGGAGAGAGGGGAAAAAAGAAAACAAATTGTCAAACTAATTGACAAAAAGAAAAAGGTAATAAAAAAAAAATAGCAGAAGACAGGTTTTGCTAGCTATTGTTAGAGCTTAGAAATAAGTGGCCCTCATGTGGTAGTTGGGAGGCCATGAGAGTAGGAGCTGCCTTAGAAGTTTCACATGAGGAGAGGCCATCACAGTGCTAATGAGCTTTCTCTCCTTATGGCTCATTTATTAGGTATATTAAAATGTTTATACCCAATTAAAAGAATTAAATAGTATACAAAGGCTTAAGGTGAAATGAGAAAGCTCATTGTCTCACCTACACACCCAGTCTTATACTCCAGGGGCAACTTTTTAAAACATTTTTAAAATTAAAATAAATTATTTAGTTACTGTAAATAAATTCTACTCACAGAATCATTAGGGACTGAACTGTGTCCTCCTGAAATCTGTATGTTGAAGCCCAAACTTTCAATGTGGCTACATTTGTAGGTGGAGCCTTTGAAAAGGTAATTAAGGTGAAATGAGATCATAAGGGTGGAGCCCTGATCTGACAGAACTGGTGTCCTTGTAAAAAGAGGAAAAGGGGGCCGGGCGTGCTGGCTCACGCCTGTAATCCCAGCACATTTGGAGGTCGAGGCGAGCGGGTCACTTGGGATCAGGAGTTTGAGACCAGTCTGGCCAACACGGTGAAACCCTGTCTCTACTAAAAATACAAAAAGTAGCTGGGCGTGGTGGTGGGTGCCTGTAATCCCACCTGTAAACTCAGGAGGCTGAGGCAGGAGAATCACTTGAACCCAGGAGCCAGAGGTTGCAGTGAGCCAAGATCTCGCCATTGCACTCTAGCCTGGGCGACAGAACGAGACTCCATATATTTAAAAAAAAAAAAAAGGAAAAGTAGCAATGAGCAGGCAAGGAAGAAAGACCATGTGAAGACATGGCAGGAAGGAATGTATCTGCAAACCAAGGAGAAAGGCTTCAGGAGGAATGAATCCCACCAGCACCTCGACCTTGACTTCCAGCCTCCAGAGCTGTGAGAAAATAAATTCCCGTTGTTTAAGCCACCAAGTCTGTGGTATTTTGTTATGGCGGCCCTATCAAACTAATACACATATAATACACCATCCTATCCCCACGTTATGGCAGCCCTATCAAACTAATACACATATAATACACCATCCGATCCCCACGTTATGGCAGCCCTATCAAACTAATACACATATAATACACCATTCGATCCCCACGTTATGGCAGCCCTATCAAACTAATACACATATAATACACCATCCGATCCCCACGTTATGGCGGCCCTATCAAACTAATACACATATAATACACCATCCGATCCCCACGTTATGGCAGCCCTATCAAACTAATACACATATAATACACCATCCGATCCCCACGTTATGGCAGCCCTATCAAACTAATACACATATAATACACCATTCGATCCCCACAGAAAGGTGTGTGGGGAAATGTAAAAGTCTTTTCAATCCCTTCCAACACCTGTGTCCTGATTTTGTCCCAAAGGAGCTAACCTTACCTGCTAATTATTGATCTTTTAGAGATAACCATTTCTATATTTAGTCTTTCAATAATCAAAGCTACATCTCTAAATAATATGCTTTGTGCTGCTATTTCCTGATTCCTTAGTTTTGGGTTTCTTCTATTTTTTTTTTGTTATTAATAAAGACTTAGTTTAATGACACTACCCTCCTTTCTCTGCTTTCTTCTCCTGCCAAATAATTCCAGGTACCTGTCCTCCAGGTTTCTTCATTAATCCATACTGCAACTTCATAAAGCATGCTTTGGTTCATTCTTTACCCTGGAAATCAAAGGCATCAGTAGATCCAATCTTCTTTATACCTTCTCACCCAGTTTTTATCTCTAAACACTGAAATCTATGCCTATTGTAACACTATAGTTCAATCTCTCGTGATTTTTCCACAGGTTTATTCTAAAACCTGAAAACCAGTAAGCAATGTCTGGTTTAGCATGAGACTGCAAATAATATTTACTGTAAAGGCAAATCATGTGGTTGGCTTATATATTCTTCCTAAAGGGTCTGTGTCAATCCAATTTGAATTAGAGAAGCAGATCCATTATGAATATTATTGAATGTGGAATCAGCCATTCCGTACAGAAATGAGAATTCACACAATTTTGGGAGGAACTGGGGAAGTAAGGTCTGGAGAAGGGAGTAGGAAAATCACACAGAAGCCGCCCTCCCTGAAGCACCGGCGTAGGTACATAAGTTGGAACTCGCAGGGCCTTTTCCGAAGCCAAGCGCGTTCAGCTCCCAGGTGGTGGTGTAGAGGCGAACTGGTGAAGAAGTTTATGGAAGGTTATGTCTCTGCCTCTTGGGTAGGACTAAGGTGGCTGTGCACTTGGTATGTCAGTCAGGGCCTAGAGTCGGGAAGACAAGATGGATTTGGAGGAGTGCAGGGTAAAAACAGCATGTAAGGGGTTTCCTTCCTGGCTTTTTTCCCCCTGTATTTCCTCTGGTCTTTTTTACTATCTTGATCTGCCTAAGCATCTTTATTTATTTCTTAAGCAACGTGATAAATTTTCTGAAACCAGAGTGTAAAAATGTCTTCACTCTGTCTTATGCAATACTGATAGCTTTCCTGTATATACAATTTTAGATTGAAAAACATTTTCTCTTACAATTTTGAAGACATTGCTTCATAGTCTTTGAAGGTATTATGTCCTGGAAGCCTGAAGTCTCACCCCATTGTTTCTTTTGAGTGAAGTATGGCTGTTTATTGCAGAATCTTGTTGCATACCTTAATATCTGGTTATCCTTGTTTTTTTATTTATATTTAAGAAGAAGTTCAGTGGCAAGGTTGACTGGGTTTCTGTACATAAGGGCCGCCCTTGTCAGATTGCTTTGGGGTGAGTTGATTAGGTTCCAGACATCATTTTGAGTGACAACTAAATGCTGAGATAAAGAAGACTTTGTTTCAAACTCTCCTAGTTTGTCCAGAAAGTGCGTTCAATTTATTTAGGTAATAACACTAGAATTTTTGCCCAGCAGATGAGTGTCTTATTATCTGAAAGATGGGAGTAGTGAAGATGAGAGGAAATTGCTTCCTATGGAGACCTTCAACTGTTCTCATGTTTTCAGTCCCATCTCTAACTTTGGGACACTCTGATATCGCTGAATCCTCTCTCTATAGGGTCATCTCAAGGGTACGTGTCTCCCTCCACTGCTATTGCTCTCTTAACCTGTATTCTAGGAAAGGACTT
>NW_012105575.1:2327509-2353400 GCF_000951045.1 Mandrillus leucophaeus
GTAAAATGGAACTGATTAGTTTTACTTAAAAGAATCAGGATTTCATAGAGGAGGTGATGGCTAAGTTGAAAATATTTATTGATCTAGATGAGCAAGCAAGTAGATGAGCGTGATATTGAAAATTTGTCACTCTGGCATAAGGTTCTTTAAATCTATTTTCAAACTGCATTTTTAGCCTTATCTTTCATAACTTCCTTGCATGTCTGGGCTCTATATTCTAACCAAAGTAGACAACTGTTGCTTCCCAATATGAGAAAAGAACATTGAGCACCTAAGAATGAGAGACATATTTTTACCAGCCTTGTAAACTGACTGGCTCAAGTTGCCCTATGCTGTAAACGGTAACACTTTTGCAAAACAGAACAAACACATATCAATACAAACAAAGCTCACAGGATTATAGGGTGTGATAACTCATCAAGACTCAACATTTTCTTGAAGGGACATTGTTATACAGTAAACCATGTCCATAGACATTCCTCAGCCAGTACCTGACTGTTAGCAGTAAACTCACTCACCAACTTATTACTATTTTTAAAGCCCTTGCAAGTGGCAGGCTCTGTGATTGGATATTACATTTAATTTTGTCAGACATTATTGCATCAGTATTTTTCCACGTTCTAGACGAAGAAATGGAGGGATTATATTTGTTAGGTTACGCAGAAGGTGAATAGCAGATGTGTAGTTTCAAACTAAAGACTGACTTCAAAATTCTTATAAAAATTGTGAAACATTCTTGACCCTTCCCTTCCCATATCTCAAGGCTTTACAACTTTGGCCTAATGTTGTAATTACTTTTAATGGCAAAACCCACAATTACTTTTAGTGGCAAAAACCACAAATGCTTTTGCACCAACCTAATACTATGCTTGAAATGATTCCTATGACTCCATGCATCAGCCTTACCCATCATTCAAAGACCAACTCATCTGCTGTCTCCTCCTGAAGTATTCCATGGTTACTCCAGTCCAAAGCTTGTATCCCTCTAACCTCTACTGCGCTTTGCAATATTCTTAAGGAATTTAGGACAAGTTCTTTTAAATGAGTTTTTCATTTACCATTCCCATCCTCTGGGCAGTTTTTAGATTCTTTGAGAAGGAAACATGCTGTGTACGTTTTCTTCTGTCCCTCTGGAGTCTTGTGTCACCGAAGCAATTAAGGCACTCCTCAGAGAGGCAGCATTGCAATTGCAGAAAGCATGTAGTCCTTGTGCGAAATAAAGCTAAAGAGGCAATGACAAGTGCAAGACAGTGCCTAGCGTGTAGGTGATACTAAAAAAAAAAGTTAGCCATCATTGTTATAGCATTATTCATTTGGTTTGTTCTCCATATCAAGAATACATGTGAAAGATTCTCTAGCATGATGACATGACAAGGATTTTAAGGAAGCACAGTAAAATCAGTGTTCTATCTTTAAAATCTGAAGTTCACTAGATTTAGCTAGTCCTCATATTCATTCTCTTCTAAGTCACTCCTTGCGTTCATATTCTCCATGTCTTACCCAATGAACTAAATTTTTTAAAGGATCCATTTTTACCTTAAAAAATCTTTTTTTATCTTTCATAATGCCCAGCCTGCTTCCTTATACCCTGCAGGAGAGAGAGAAATTTACTTAGGATGTTTTTAAAAAAATTCAATGAATATATTTAGCATATGCTGCCTTGCGTCATTATTTATCTCAGGTTTTTTTTTCTTGCCTCCCTAACTAGATTATAAGCAAGTTTAGAACAGAGATGTTTAATACCCTGTGCACAGCAGATTATCAAGTTTTTTATAAAGATAATAAGGTTTTAGGGGTTTACTGGTTCCTTTACAATATGAATTGCCATTGCATATATGAATTTTTTTTCCCTCTGAATGAAATGTATGTGTTTTATATTGAGGGCAGTGAAACTGATGTCACTTGAAGTAATAAAGAAATAAAAAGTTCAAATGGAAATACATTTGCATGGCTCAAATGTTCGTTCATCAGTGGGTCGAAAGAATGTGATTTTCTTTTCAGATGACATGTACTAAAAATAAAATCATCACAATGCTGGCACTTTATATTTCAACAAGCACAACAATGAAAACCCAGTTTCTATTTGGACATCCCACATATACAACTATTCCTTCACAGGTGGCCAATGTGCCTTACCTAGGACAATTCTAAGACGTTAAGTTACTGCAGAGAAGCCTCTTTGAATATTTTTATCTTTTCATTTAAAGATCAAAGTACTGCATTTGAGATTTGAGATTTTTAAAAAGAGACAAAAAGTCTTAAGAATATAAATATTGTATTTTTACTGTATTTACTTATTCAGAGCTATCTTACCTTTCTCATCTCCTTAAAAGGCAATCTTACTGTAACATGTTTAGAAGAAAGAGACTTTTGCATACCCATTTTAGATTTGCCTTGTGTCTATTGTTATTCCTGTGGAGCTCTACCAGACATTTTGCCATTTATTATGAGCCATAGTGACCTTCTCTGCTAATTATTAACTATGAAACTTTTTCCGAATTTCCCCAGTAAAAGGGCACAAGCAGAGTGACCAACATTTCCCCTGATGGTCCTTCCTCTTACTCTGCGTTTCATCACCATGAAAGGCTGTAGGTACTTGAGACTTGAAGGAAGAATTGGAAGTTGCTGAATGGAAAAGCCCTGTAAAAACTAAAGACAACTGCAGACCAAATGAGATTTTCTCTTAGGCCGAGAAAGAGTATCCAAACCATTTTGCAGTGAGCACTCCTAAGATACATTCTAGATCCCAGCTTTGCGAAGGTCTCCCCACTTCACAGGCAGTATCCTTTCTTCAAACTTCTACTACATAATTATCCAACTCACCCCTATAATCTTTAGAGGAATTCGCATGGGCTTTTCTTACTCTAGGTGTAGTTCTTCTTCTTCCACTTGCAAACTCTTTGGACAAAATAGCCATCAGCACTATATAAGCCAAAGTCTAAGATATTAATTCTAAAGTACATGGAACAGGCTGTGGTCCTTTTTAATAAGTCTGTCTAGGATGAAATTTAGCATTCTAAGTCTTGATCTTGTTAATTCATCCCAGCCAATGTGAGTTTGGTATATTCTTCTTTATTATTTCTAGTCATCTGGGACACACACACACACACACACACACACACACACCTTTCCCAACAACAAATACCAAATTCTAGAGAGAGTAAACATACGTCCAGATTCAACAATCCTTTCCCTAAGTGCAACATAGGTTCTTCCACAGAAAGGACAAAGCTTCACACATATGTTTAAAGAAATTGCTAAAGACACCCCTCACCCTTATTTTGTTACCCTCCAGTTTCTAAACCATACATAGAAAGCTATGGGTGCATTAAAGTGCGACCTAGTGCTGCATTCTGTTTTCAAGCTGTAGGGTCGTCTGCTTCTTGAGGATGATCATTCTCTGAACAACAAGGCCAGTGACCACGTGTTTATTCTTTACACAGGATAACATTCAAAATCAGGGCTCCTCCACATTATTATTTTGTAAGTAAATGAGAGACAACATGAAAAATTGTTATCCTCCTCTTGAAGCAACCCCTTCTCCTGTGTGTCTGTGTGTGCATGCCTGAGTGCGTGTGTTTGTGTACGTGTGTGTATAGGGGAGCTTTGCATTTTCAGTTATTATCACAGTGAGGAAGAAATTAAATTAAAATGTCCTTCACAAATTAATGCAAATTATTTTATTCCCAAATTAATGGTATTAGTCCTATAAAAACATAGAATTATTTGCCATTAACACTTTAATTTATTTTATTTTTTTGAGACAGAGTCTCACTCTGTCCCCAGGCTGGAGTGCAGTGGCTCAATCTCCACTCACTGCAGGCTCCACCTCCCAGGTTCCAGTGATTGTCCTGCCTCAGCCTCTCGAATGGCTTTAACACCTTTTTCACCAGTTAAGGACAGAGAGACTTGAATAGAAAGATGCATGCCAAAAATATGAGATGTTTCTCCCCCTTCCTCACATACTCACATATCTTTTTTTTTTTTTCTCTGAGACAGGGCCTTGCTCTGTCTCCCAGGCTGGAGTGCAGTGGTACGATCTCAGCCCACTGCAACATCTGCCTCCTAGCTTCAAGCGATTCGCATGTCTCAGCCTACCGAGTAGCTGGGATTACAGGCCTGCACCACCACAATTGGCTGATTTTTTGCATTTTTAGTAGAGATGGGGTTTCACCATGCTGGCCAGGCTGTCCTCAAACTCTTGACCTCAGGTGATCCACACGCCTCAGCCTTCCAAAGTGTTGGGATTACAGGCAAGAGCCACTGCAGCTGGCCCACATATCACTTTTCTAGATGACTTTATATATAGCTAGATGCAGTTGCTGAAGAAAAGAAATAAAACTTATGTTCTATGCTATTAAGAAAACCATGCTGTAAGCAAGATCTATAAATACTGAAAAAACTTGAGAATGTAAGTAAACGTGTAACACAAAGTTGGTGTAACCACAATAATAAAACAATAGGAGAACAATTACTTTGGGTCACTATTAAGGTTTCTTGGGAGTAAGGAAGCATAGTACATAAATAACATAAAGGCTTGGAGGCATATATTTTATATACAACAAAATGCACATATTTAAAGTGCATAGTTAACAAAGAAGTGGGAAAAAGAAGTGCACAAATCTTAAGTGTACAGTTTGGTAATTTTGAAAAATGTATGTGTCATGTAACCACTGCTCCCGTCACAATGCAGACCATGTTTTATCATCCCAGTAAGTTTCATCTTACCAATTTCAACCAGCCCTGCTCCTTTCTCTATCTCCTAGAGGCTACTGCTGTTCTGATTTCATCTTCACAGCTTAGCGTAGGAGTATGAGTTGTTCAATAATCAAATCTGGGTTGAAGTTTTAGCTTACACATACTACACAGGTGACCACAAGCGAGTTACTTAAAGTGTTTGTCTCTCCTTTTTTTGCTTCTGTGTAATGGAGACAATAATATGCTTACATTACAGGTATTAGTGAATGTTAAATTATATCAAATATGTAAACTTTTACTAGAGTATTTGATGGAACAGATTGTATAGGTAGTGAGAAAAGCCTTAATTTTAGGCTAATAGAGTCAAGCATTCCTCTCAATAAAAGGGATTAAAGTAGGGAATACAAAGTGTTAGACAGATGTGTGACTCTGTGAGTGCTTTTTTGAAGAGCAGGGATAGGGAGCATGCTAGAGGAGGAGGTAGCATCAGCATCTCATTACAACAGCAATGACAAAATACATGCCATATGTTGTTCTAAGTACTTTGCGTAATTGAACTCATTTGATCTTTATAACACTAAGGCCATAAAAAAAGGTACTAGTATTGTTCTCATTTTATAGGTAAGGAAACTGAGGCACAGAAAGATTAGACAGATTGCCCAAAATTATACATCTGGCAAGAGACTGATCTGTGATTCGAACCTGAATAGTCTGGCTCCAGAATCTGTGATAATGTGCTTTGAACCACTATGCAATATTATCATTCGATTAAAGATAATTTCATAAAAGGTTAAGAAACAGGTTTCCTTTTAAGAATATTTATCTAAATATGCTAACTGTGGCTTTGTTACTAGTGTAGGACTATTAATTTACCTATAATAGCTTTCTCTTTAACACTTGTGGGTGCCTTGGCCAGTAGATTACGATGAATTTCAGAATTAATTAGAGCTACTGTCACCACTTAAGATGTTCCCTGAGGATATAAACATTTTTTTCATTGGGATTTTGAGGCCTTTGGTTCCTGAAAAACCTAAGAAATTAATTACTCTTAGTTCTTTTGACACACTATGTGATTTACTTGGAAATCTCAAATTATTTATATCATCCCAATTTTTCATAAATCAATACTCTTTCCTCTGATATTTTACCAGTTTGCAATTCAAAGAATAGGCATTTTAAAATTTCACAGTTTTAAACCAAAGAAGAATCTTAAAGGTCATTTTACTTTCCCCGTCCCTTTAGTCAGAAATCTGTCTAAACCAGTACATTATAGAGGGTGTGTGAGTTTGTCTTGTGCTGGTATGAAGGAATACCTGAGAGTGGGAAATTTACAAAGAAAAGAGGTTTATTTGGCTCACAGTTTTGGAGGCTGTACAGGAAGCACAGTACTTCTGGTGAGGGCCTCAGGAAACTTACAATTATGGCAGAAGGCAGCGGGGAGCCATCATGTCATGTGGTGAGAGGAAGAGCAAGAGAGAGATGGGAGAGGGTGCCAGATTTCTTTTACACAGCCAACTCGCATGGGAACTAACAGAGCAAGAACTCACTTTTCACCAAGCGGATGGTGCTAAGCCATCTGTAAGACATCTGCCCCCATGATACAACACCTCCCACTAGGCCCCACCTTCAACACTGGGAACCACATTCCAGCATGAGATTTGGAGGGGACAAACATTCAAATTATATCAAATAGCTTAGGACAATCTGACATTTTTAAAAATAAAAAGATGCCATATTACTGGTAGTAGTTTAACTGCTAGGGTATAACAAATCTTTTTTTTTTTTACATTAATTTACATCTTATAAAATGATTATTAAGATATTATCTAATTCAATCTTCGAGATAAACGTGCATGTAAATATAACAGATATTTGGATTTCTGGCCCTCAGATACGCGCTTAAAAGTTAAAGTTGAATGATTTATCCACAAATCAGAATATATAGTAGTAAGCTAAAACCAAACCTGAAGTCTTCTGATTCCAGTCTCGCAAGCTTTCCACTTCCCCAAGCTTCATGAAGACAGCACTCAGATTTCCATTCACATTTACCTCATTTCAAATAGAACCGTATATTTAGTTCAAATGTGGTGTTTAATATGTTCTATGCCACTGAAATTATTTTTTGTAGGCATCGCTAACTAAATGTTATATTAGCCTTTTCAATGTTATGATACCCAAATTTAAGTTTGTCCTGTGTAGACAGATAGTTATGGACTATGATTTGAAGGTTGTTAGAGAGGTATAATTACCCCCTCAAAGCGTTGTTCATGTTTGAAATACCGTCATTATCAATGTAATCAGTTAGGTAAAGGTTATTGGCTCCAAATGAAAATAAATGTATTTTGAAGGAAGAGCAGAAACTTGTAGAAATACGTGAGTAAAAGGTCTTGGCAGGAAACAGAACACTCAGTTTGGATATTTCCCCAGTGACACTCTGAAACAGGTTTTACCATTATTTTTCATTTGAGGAAACTGAGGCCCAGATGGCTTAAATAATTTCTTCACAATTAATTACAGAATTTCCCCATGACATGTGGTTTAGCTGGGTCCCAGATTATCCAACACCTGGGCTAATACTGTGCTGGTCAATGGGCTTTCTAAGACAAGTGTTTGTGGTGTTTGCTGTTTACATTGTTTAGATACTCCTACCATAGCAGATTTCAAGCAATCAATAGAGGTTTAATAATGGGATCATAAAATTTTTTAATGTTTATCAGTGTAGTCTTGGGACCAGAGTGAATGGCGTCAGCACACCAGTGTTTGAACCCTTGCTGTTAACCATCTTTCTCCATTGCCTCTTAAAAATGAATGACAGTCTCCACTTTCAAGGAATCTGCTGTCTCTCCATGTAATAAATATCATCAGTTTCTGAACATTGCAAAAGATACGTCTGTGTATTAAATGCCATTTGGGGAGTGTCAGAAACTCCTGGGAGAACAGTCATTTTAAGCATACAGTCAGGTGGACACAATCATGTGGATATACCCAAGGTTATTAGATTCCCAAGGTAATGTGGTCTCTACCTTATCAGGTGGTTATAATTCCATATATACACCAGTGGTTATTAGATTCCAAAGACCATTCATTTTCTAAATTTACTCGCATCACAGGCCCTGCTCTGATTCAGTTTACACGTCTGGTCTAGAGTTCCTCCTTGTTTGTTTTAATATTGATGTTTGGCTTAGCATTCTTGCTTTATGTCCCTGACTGTGTCATTTGCTCCTGGTGTTACCTCCTTCACCTAAAAAAGATGTCAGTTTCTTGTTTTAATCCCAATTCTTACTTGGTCACCTAAACTTTACAAATATATAGCAAGTTTTGGAGGAACTTTCCTCAATGTGTTTACTTTTGAGATATTTTTCTTAGAAAATGAGGTATGTAGAATTTTTTAGTGAAATTATTAGGAAAAAGACCCCACACACCATAGGATACAAATCAAGCAGACAGTCTGAACTTTGGTGGACAGTGGCCGGCACATAACAGGCATGTAGAAAAGGTGGTTTATAGGAAGGAGTGGTGTCTTAGTCTGTTCGTGCTGCTTTAACAAAATACCCGAAACTGGGTAGTTTGTAAACAACAGAAATTTATTTCTTACAGTTCTGGAGGCTGCGAGGTCTAAGGTCAAAGTGTTGGCATCTGATGTCTGCTGAAGGCCTTCTTGCTACATCCTCATGTGGCAGAAAGGACAAGTATTGTATCCTCACATGGTGGAAGGTAGAACCACATAGGAGGCCCAGCTAGCTCCTTCCAGCCCCTTTTAAGGTGGTTGCTATTTATGAGGGTGGAAACCTCATGACTTAATCACCTCTTAAAGACTCTACCTCCTTTTTTTTTTTTTTTTTTTGAAACAGAGTTTTACTCTGCCACCCAGGCTGGAGTGCAGTGGTGCTGTCTTGGCTCACTGCAAGCTCCGCCTCTCAGGTTCAAACAATTCTCCTGCCTCGGTCTCCCGAGCAGCTGGAATTACAGGTGTGCACCACCATGCCCAGCTAATTTTTGTATTTTTATTAGAGATGGGGTTTCGCCATGTTGGCCAGGCTGGTCTCGAACTCCTGACCTCAGGTGATTCACCCGCCTTGACCTCCCAAAGTGTTGGGATTACAGGCGCGAGCCACCGCGCCCAGCCAGACCTCACCTTCTAATTCTATCACATTGGGTCTTAGGTTCCAACATACCAACTTCGGGGAGACACAGACTTTGATACCAACTGGGTTAACAAGAGTTCAGTAGAGGGCCAAATGTTCACACCAAGGGGAGAGAGAGGGAGGAACATGAGAAATGTTCACAGGTCAGGTGGCCTTGGGTCAATGTCCTGTGTTTATAGTATTTCTCTTTGACACTTTGCTTCCTAGTTTTAGTGTACTCTTTTTCAGGTTCGAAGTCTCTTTGTGCTCTTATGGCAGCCTTTTAGAAAAAAATCTCATCAGGTTTTAAGCTCCTATTTCAAATTTGCTCACATCAGCCTGTTGGCTCTCTGCCGTTATCTGCAGAGTTCACCTTAACTATGCATTTGGTGTGTCGAGTGAAGGATAACATGGTCACTATCTAAGTGGATTCAGAGTCTAATGACAAGGCAGGGACATGTAGGGCTAATTATAAAAACTACAACTACGGAAAGGGAAAGGCGAAATGGAAGGGTGAGACAGAAGTTGTCATGTTCATGCAGAGAAGTAGTTAGCCGAAGTTGTTGGGCTCTTATAAAAGTGATGCTTCGTGAGTTGTAATTGAACGAAAAGTACAATATTGTGAATTGGCTCACAGCAGGAGGCAAACGTGCGGCAGGGAAGCTCCTGGCTTTCACGGTCGTGGCAGAAACGGGCTGCCTTTGGTGTCGTTGACTATGGACCTCTAAGGCCTCGAAATGGGAGTCGGGCCAGGAGTGGAGGTGACGAGTCCTAATGACAACTCTGGCTGGCCAAATAAAATTTTATAACAGCTTCAGAATCAAATCATAACGGATAGCTAAAGAAATTCAGCCTCCAACTTGTAGATTATTAATCATGACCTAAAAATAGAGATTATGATCCCATAACATATATTGATCAGGAGCAATAATCCACCACTGGGCTCTAGCTACTTATTTAATTAATAATGTAGCGCCCTAATACGAAAAGATTGCAAAGTTGTATTTCTATTTGATTTGGCTAATTGTGTCATGCAAAAAGAGGTGAACTTAGTGGACATTGATGAGAAGGAGAAGTTACAGTTCCTGCAGAATGCATGGCAACAAGTGCTGTGCTCCTGAAAGTTCTTTCTCCATATATTTTTAGCTTCTAAATCCATGCTCCTCATTTATGATCAGCATGAAGTATCTCAAGTGAAATGTTTTAGTTATAGTTTAGTTATAGTAACTTTACTATTAAACTATAGTGTAATTACTATAGTTTAGTTATAGTAATTTTATGATAATTTTTGAATAAGGAATTGGTAATTTCTTCAATTTTAAATACATATCTGTATCTATATATAGAGAGAGAGAAAGAGAGAGAGAAGCATATATTCTCCTATGCTTTCTTTGCTTTGTGTACAATCAAGCCACAAAAGAAGACCATTTTGCAACAGGAAAAGTCTCAAAATTCCAAGAATGCCTTTACAAAACAGACTTAAAAAAAAATCTTCATCCTGCCATGTTACATTATTACAATTACAGTGTACATACATTGAATCAGTTTTTTACTGAAGTGTTCTTTACCTTATATAAACACTGCATAAATCCATTAGACAGCAGTCAGTTCCTACAGGGAAAATGCAATACAATTTAGAAGAAAGTAATTTAATATAGTGGACACTGAAAAGGCAAAGTAATGAGAAAATATTTTTATTTTTTCTTTTCCTTTTAAAACAAATTTACAACAGAGTTTTCTAAGCTTTGGTTAAATAAAATAATGCAGTAAGAATAAAATAACTTGAACATCATATCAAATTATTAGTACATTGAAAATTCCCATCAGCTCTTAAACAGAAAGTGCCCTGTAGTGACCTAATCAATCATGGACATTCTATTTAGAATAAAAGATGAATGGATCTAAAGGGAAAAACAGTAGTGAATTAAAAGGAAGAGAGAGAGAGGGGAACTTGATCTCAGTTATAGATCCTGCTGGATTGAGGATGTGAATGAAACTGAATTATGAGCTATATACAAAATTCTTGGTTTCCTCTTGCCAGCTTTGGAAACTTCGTACTCTCTTTTGTGGTTGTAAATTTTGTTTTCTTTTCTTTTCTTCATACAACCCAAATCAACTTTCCCCACCCTTGTGAAAACCACATCGAGACCCTATTCAGATGATTTATTTTCTTAGACCGAAAAATAACTTTCAGCTTCATTCAACTGACCAGGATGCCGCCATAGCGTCCTGGTCCCCGAGTGGAGTCCTTGATAAACAGCTCTTGTGGGATTAGTCTTCCCACGTCATGCCTCTTCCTTTTCCAAATTCCTCAGTAATTTTGATTCTTTTCTTTGATCCCAAGAGGGCACTAGTTACACATGATCTTGGCTGGTGGCTTTTTCTGTTTGCCCCTCCAGCCAGGCTTCGTGGACCCACAGTGGAGTATCCCGGCCGTGGTGCCAGCAACCTCTATGAATACTAAATTTCAATAACTGGTTAACATTTACTGAATGTTTTTTCTGTTGTAGTTCACTGAATTTTTACCAGAACTCTGCAAGAAATACTGTATTATCATTCTTACTCTATGGATGAAAGAAAAGAGGCTAAGGGAGGTAAAATTACTTGCCCCATGCCATGATCACTAAAAGATGGAGCCAGGATTCTACCTTAGGTAGTTTGATTAAAGAGACTATTTTTAACCACCACAGTGTTTTTCTTCTAGTACTACTGAGAAGATAATAATGGCAAAAATAATAAAACAAAAACATGATTTTTACTTATAAAGAGCAAAACCATTTTCATGCATGTCTCAATTTTTGTCTTCCTGTCATTATCTAAGGAATGTGTTTGATCACCATCTTACAGGGAAATAAAAGGAAACCATCAGAGAGACGCTGTGAAGTGTGCATCTTCTAAGGGCAAATTTAGACAGAATGACATTGTATCCTTGAAAATTATTGTAGAGATGCCTGAGTATGCCCAAACTGCTCTTTCAGTGAGCAAAACCTCCTTTCGGATCTGTGAAGCTTGGAGAAAAAGTAAGAGAACCACACTTCTCTTGTGTAAAAGTATCTTATGGCCACTCCTATTGTACCAGGAAGGTCTTTTCCCCTGGGTATATGTCGAGATTGTTTAGCTCCTCCTCCTCTCTGTCCCCTCTAGCAGGCCCTTCTTGCTATCACCAAGCTGGAAAGCTCTGATTGTTCTCTCTGTTAGAAGAAAAGACAGATGGGTCATGAGGCTGGACTATGTTTGCTACTTTCTTGGCAAGGAACTTCTGAGGATTCCTTAAAGGTCTATTGCTGGGCTCTCTCTTCTGTAGTTCATTTAAAAAGAATGGATGTATATCTTCTTTTTGTTGTTTGTTTGTTTGTTTTGAGATGGAGTCTTGCTTTGTCACCCAAGCTGGAGTGCGATGGCACGATATCAGCTCACTGCAACCTCCGCCTCCCAGGTTCGAGCAATTATCCTGCCTCAGCCTCCCGAGTAGCTGGGATTACAGGCTTGTGCCACCACACCCGGCTAATTTTTGTGTTTTTAGTAGAGACAGGGTTTTGCCATGTTGGCCAGGCTGGTCTCAAACTCCTGACCTCGGGTGAAGAATGAGTGTATATCTATTGGTTACTTGCAACTGCTTCCATAGTCCCAGGGGTTCCTTCTAGGCCTTGTCGTCGTAGGTTCACCTGCTCCCTAAGTGGCCGATTAGAGCAGACTGGAAGTCCTCAGTCAAACTATCTCATTCATGGGACACATTTGGTGCGTGAGAAACATTTGTGCATATCTTGTTCTAATACACTTTGGGCAAACAGGATGATCCCACTTCAATGGCACATTTCCGTTTCCATCTCCAAACAGCGAGTGCATTTCCTGCCCTTTAGATCTTTCATAAGAGACCTGTTAAGCTCCCCTGTATTTCCCGGAGGCCCTCCTCACAGCTCTTCTTTCACTATGGATACCATCTCCATGGTATTTTCTCTCCACAGTAGGCCAAATCTTTGAAGACAGAGTGGATTGGTTGTTCCCTATGCCTGGGACGTAGGGTGGAGAGGGGAAATGACTGCTATGGGACCCAGCTTTCTTTTTCAGATAATGAAAATATTCTAAAGTTGACTATGGAGATTGTGACATAACTCTGAATATACTGAAAACGATTGACTTGTGTGCTTCAAATGGATGAATTGTGTGGTATCTGAAATGTATCTCGGTATGGCATATATATATAAAATAAAGGAAAAGGAGACCCCACAATGACAGGTTTATGTACCTTGTTCGAATCTTTCAGTTGAATTGTGGATTGGCCACTGTTGGATATTTCCATATGCATATCTCACTAGAACCCCAAATTAAATTCTTCCATCGAAATTCTTATTCTTAAACTGTTATTATGGACATTCTAATCACTGAAAACCTGAAGCTTTTGGAAGAAACTTTAACTTCATCCTCCAAACTTTCAAATAGAAGAAACTGCTTACCAAAAAAAAAAAAAAGAAGAAGTCTTAAGAAATTTCTTTGGTGTCTGTGACAGTGTTGGGAAATTTAAGCAAAATGAAAAACCCATGGTGATAGTCATTTGTATCAGAGCCTCCTTTCAGGGTTATTTATACTTCACCTAAGCTATAACTTTCCTTTTTCTCTGAAGTATATATATCAATATTTACTAGTGTTTGTAAACCAAAGTTCTTGACTCAGAGCACCTAGTTTCAAATCCTGCCTCTACTATTCACTGTCTTAACCTCTGTGATGATATTATGTGTTAATTCAGCTGGGCCACAGAGTGCCAAGATATTTAGTTAGACTTTATTCTGGGTGTTTCAATGAGAGTGTTTCTGGATGACATTAACATTTAAATGAGTAGAATGAGTCAAACAGATTGCTCTTTATAATTTGGTGGGCCTTATCCAAGCAGTTGAAGAATTGAATAAAACAAACAAACAGAAACTGACCAAAGTGAGAGGTAATTATTTGGTCTGTCTGCCTTTGAACTGATACATCAGCTTTTTTCTTGTCTTCAGACTCAAATGGAAACATTGGCTTTTCCTGGGTCTCGAAACTGCCACCCTTCAGCTTGGAATTTGCTCTCCTGGTTCCTAGGCCTTTGCATTCAAACTAGAACTAAACTGTGGGCTCTATTGGATCTCCAGCATCCGGACTCATTCTGCAGATATTGGGACTTGCCAGCCTCCATAATCACATGACCTGGTTTATTATAATAAATAGATAAAATAAATAAATGAATAAACATTTTCGTGTTTTTGTTTCTCTGGTGAACCCTGATTAATCCAGATCTTGATACTGAGAGTGGTTCTGAGAAAGCAGATCTTTGAAATCATTACTAGTTTGGGTGGGGAGCAGATACTGGTTTAGTGTGCTTTTGGAGGAAGGTTCTGAGTACTGAGCAGGTGGCTGGGTTTAGAGGTAAATTCTATATAGCTTTAGATATTGGCTTATGGTCCTTAAGTCTTTCTCCCTGCCGCTAGTTTTACTGATATATAATTGGCAAAAAAAAGTGTATATATTCAAGGTATACAATATGATGTCTTGATGTACATATATATGGTGAAATGATTACCACAATCAAGCCAATTCATGTTTTCATCACCTCACATAGTTAGCTTTCTGTGTGTGTGTGTGCATGTGTGTGTATGGTAAGAATACTTAAGATCCACTCTCTTGGCAAATATCAATTATATATTTTCATTAGCCATAGTCACCCTCCTGAATGTCTCCAGAACATATTCATCTTAGACCTGCAGGTTTGTACGCTTTGACCACTATGCCTATTTCCCCCATCCCTAAACTCCTTGTAGCCACCCTCTGCCCTCTGTTTCTATGAGTTCCAGTCTTTTACATTCCACCTATGAGTGAGACCATGCAGTATTCGTTTTTCTGTGTCTGGCTTCTTTTACATAGCATGCTGTCCTCCAGATTCATCCGTGTTTTTACAAATGGCAGAATGTCTCTTTGGCTAAGGTTAAATAGTGTTCCATTGTGCACATATATCACATTTTCTTGATCCGTTTATCTTTCAATTGACACTTAGGTTATTTCTGTATGTTCACTATGGTGAATAATACTTCAATGGACATGGAAGTGACAATATCTTTTCAGCATACTGATTTTATTTCCTTTGGATATATGCCCACAATTATGACTGATGGATTATGTGGTAGTTCTATTTTTTATTTTGTGAGGAACCTCCATACTGTTTGCCATAAAGACGGTGTGCATTTACATTCCACCGATAATGTATAAGGGATTCTCTTTTCTTCACAAGCTTGAAGACCTTGTTATCTTTTGAATTCTTTAATGAAAGCCATGCTAACGGGTGTGAGGTATTCTCATGGTGGTCTTAACTTATTTCCTGATGATTAATGAAATTCAGCACATTTTCATATACTTGTTGGCCATTGCGTGTCTTCTTTTCAGAAATGCCTGTTCAGGTTATTTTGTCTATTTTTAAGACAGATTATTTGTTTTCTTGCTATTGGGTTCTATGTGTTTCTTAAATATTTTTGATATTGATTTATTTTGCTTTGTGATTCTATTATAACTGATATTATCTTTTTAATTTCCTCTTCTTATTTCCTTGGATATATGGTTTGAAATATTTTGCCTCATTCTTTGGGGTGCCTTTTTATTTTGTTTTCTTTGCTGTGCATAACTTCTTTTGTTTGATGTAGTGCAATTCATTTAGTTTAGCTCTTGTTGCTTATGATTTTGGTATTGTATAAACAAATTCTTGACAAGACGAATGTAATAGAGAATTTCCCCTAGGTTTTTTTCCAGGAATTTAAAAATTTTGGGTCTTACATGTAAATATTTAATTCATTTTGAGTTGATTTTGATGTATGGTGTAAGGTAAAAATATAATTTCTTTCTTTTTTTTTTGCATGTTGTTATCCAGCTTCCCCAACACATTCAATGAAGACACCATCCTTCTCCATTTTGTTATCTTGGCAACTTTGTTAAAGATTAGTTGACTGTATATATGTGGGTTTATTTCTGGGCTTTCTGTTGTGTTCCACTGGCCTTTGTGTCGTGTCTGTTTTTATGCCAGTATAAGGCTGTTTTGATTACCACAACTTTGTAATATAATTGGAAATCAAGAAGTGTGTTGTCTCCAGCTTTGTTCTTCTTTCTCAAGATGGCTTGAGCTATCTGCAGTCTTTTGTGGTTCTGTACATATTGTAAGATTTTTAAAAATTTCTGTGAAAAATGTCATTGGAATTTTGATAGGTATTTCACTGAATCTGTAGGTGGGGTAGCATGGGTAGTATGGCAGATGGTAGGGTAGTGTGGATATTTTGACAATATTGATTTTGATCCATGAACACAGTATATGTTTTTGTTTACAGTCATGTGTCACTTAATCATGAGGACACCTATGAGAAATGCATACTTAGGCAATTTTATTGTCGTATGACCATTATGGCGTGTATTTACAAAAACCTAGACAGTATATATGGTCTACTACACACCTAGGTTATGTGGTATAGCCTATTGCTTCTAGGATACACACATGTACAGCATGTTACCAGACTGAATACTATGGGAAATTGTAACACAATGGAAAATAGTTATGTGTCTAACTGTAGAAAAGTTACAGTAAAAAAAGAGTATTGTAATCTCATGGAACCAAACCACTGTTGCGTATGTGGCTTGTCATTGACAAAATGTCCCTATGTGGCATATGTCTCTATGTGTGTCATCAGTTTCTTTCATCAGTGTTTTACAGTTTTCGGATCTTTTACCTTTTTGATTAAATTTATTCCTATGTATTTTATTTTGCTTTTTTCTTCTTCTTTTTTTTTTTTTTTTCTTTTTGAAACGGAGTCTCGCTCAGTCGCCCAGGCTGGAGTACAGTGGCCAGATCTCGGCTCACTGCAAGCTCCGCCTCCCGGGTTTACACCATTCTCCTGCCTCAGCCTCCCGAGTTGCTGGGACTACAGGCGCCCGCCACCTCACCCGGCTAGTTTTTTGTATTTTTTAGTAGAGACGGGGTTTCACTGTGTTAGCCAGGATGGTCTCGATCTCCTGACCTCGTGATCCGCCCGTCTCGGCCTCCCAAAGTGCTGGGATTACAGGCTTGAGCCACCGCACCCAGCCCTTGCTTTTTTATTCTATTATAAATGGTATTATCTTCTTAATTTCCATTTCAGATAGTGTGTTAACGTATAAGAACACAACTGATTTTGCATTTTGATTTGAATTTCTAAATTCTAACAATTTTTTAATGAAGTCTTTAGAGTTTTCTATATATAAGATCATGTTACCTTGAAACAATTTTACTTCCTTTTTTTTTTTTTAATTTGGATGTCTTTTATTTCTTCTTCCTGCCTAATTGCTCTAGCTAGGACTCCCAGTGTTTTGTGGAGTAGAAGCAATGGGAGTGGGCATCCTTGTCTTATTTCTGATCTTAGAGAAAAAATATTTCAACTTTTCCCATCGAGTATGATGTTAGCTGTGGACTTGTGATGTATGCCCTTTATTATGTTGAGGTACATCCCTTCTATACTTAACTGGGTGAAGATTTTTATCATTAAAACATTGAATTTTGTCAAAAGCTTTTCCGCATCTATTAAAATGATTATATAATTTTTGTCCATTCAGTTAATGTGTATCACATTTATTAATTTGTGTACATTGAACTATCTTCGCATCCTGGAATAAATCCCTCTTGATTGTAGTGTATAATCCTTTCAATGAGCTGTTGAACTCAGCTTGCTAGTATTTTATTGAGGATTTTTGCATCTATGTTCATCAGGGATATTGGCCTAAAATTTTCTTTTCTTATAGTGTCCTTACTTGTCTAGTTTTGATATGCTGTAATCATATCATAATGCTGGCCTCATAAAATGAGTTTGCAAGTGTGCCTTTTACTTTTTTGTGGAAGAATTTGAGAAAGATTGGTATTAATGTTCTTTGAATGTTTGGTAGGAGTCACCAGTGAAGCTACCTCCTTACTTATTATTATTCTGAACAGTTTTTCTATTCTTTCATGATTCAGTCTTGGTATGTTGTATGTTTCTTGGAATTTATACTTTTTTATAGGTTATCCAATTTGGGAATAACTGTTCATAAAAGGCCCTTAGGATCTTTTGTATTTCATTGCTATCAGTGGTAATGTTCCCACTTTCCGTTTTAATTTTGTTATTTGGCTCCTTCTCTTTTTTTTAATTGATCTAGCTAAAGTTTTACCAATTTTATTTTTTCAGAAAGACAAAACTTCCATCAATTTTTTTCTATTTTTTTTCTAGTCTTTGTTTTATTTCTGCTCTGATCCTTGTTATTTCTTAGAACAGAATTTTAAGGATGAGTTTTCTGGATTTGTTTCGTGGTTTCTGAAATTTATTATTTGATTAGATTCAAATATGCTAATGAGTGGCGGTTAAGACTGCCACTCCGTCACTTTGCGGTTCTTATTTCTCTGAACTATCAGACAGGAAAGGAAGTTACTGTGCTGGCTGGGCTGATTGACCCTGACTGCCAAAAAGAAACTGGACTACCACTCCACAATGGAGGTAAGAAAATGTGTGTCTGGAATACAGGGCATCCCTTAAGGTGTCTCTTACTATTACCATGTCCTATAATTAAGGTCGATTGAAACTACAACCATCTAGACAGTTCTGCTAGTGTCCTTTATAGAAGTTTGAGTTACTCTACTAGGTTAAGAATCATGGCCAGCTGAAGTGCTTGGTGAAAGCAAAGATAATGCAGAATGGGCATTGGAAGAAGGTAGATATAAATAGCAGCTATAATCACACAACGAGTTAAAGAAATGAGGACCATCGTTGTCATGAGTACATCCTCCTTATTTTGTTATGAATGTGTGTGTGTATATATGCATATATATGTACGTATATGTACATATGTGTGTGTGAATATATGCATACATATTAAGCAAATATCTGTTTTATTTTTCCTTTTATTCACTTTTCATGTGACATAAGATATATCGACTTTATAACATAGTATTTAAGTATTTTTAGTGTTACCTATAGTTTTTAAGTTATGAGATATCAAGGAGAAGTGTAGGTATCATTGAAGAACTTTACTTTTCTGGGGGGGGTTAATGCATTTTTGGTTGTACACTGGAGAGTTATATCATATTAAGCAGGACCATGACCTTGTCATTATCTTTATGTGAAGATTTCATATATTTAAAAAGTATGTATGTGCTAAGTTGACAATGGGTAGACTTGTGATGGTTAATTTTATGTGTTGACTGGGTCACGGGATACCAAATACTTGGTCAAACATGACATTATTATTTCTGAGCATGCTTTGAATGAGATTAACATTTAAGTCGGTAGACTGAGTAAAGGAAACTGCCCTCTGTAATGTGGGTCAGCGTTATCCAGTCAGTTGAAGGCCTGAATAAAACAAAAAGCTGATTTTCCTCCAAATAAGAGAGAATTATTGGTGTCTGACGGATTCAGACTGGGACACTAACTTTTGCTCTGCTTTTGGACTCAAATGGAAACATGAGCTCTTCCTTGGTCTTGAGTCTGCCAGCTTTTGGAGCGGAAATACAACACTGGCTCCTATCGTTCTCAGGCATTTGGACTCAGTCTAGAATTAAACCATAAGATTTCCTGGGTCTCCAGGTTGCTGAATCTCCGTGCAGATATTGGGAGGCACCATTGTCCATAATCACATGAGCCAATTCCTTGTTAAACAAAAAATCTATTTTTGTCTGTATTACATATAATATAGACAGAAATATATTTATATAAATATATATTATGTATAGGCAGAAATATATATATTTGGCTATTTTCCTCTGGAGAACTCCGACTAATACAACCTCTGTTTTAATTAGAATACTTTTGATTACGTATCAAAGCAACCCTGAGTCAAACTGGCTTAAACTTCATTACACAATAAGGACAGGCAGCACAACTTTCAGGACTGGTTCATTCCCTGGCTAGCATTTATGCATATCTTATCAAAGATGCAGAATTTATTTTATCTCTCAAATCTATCATGCTCATAGTCAGTTTCATCTTCAAACTGTAGCTCATACTGCAAGTAATCCTGTTATTACCCAAACACAATCATATTCAGGGGAAGAAGCTAAAATATTTTTTTCTGTGTCCATTGATATTAATGATTACAATTTTTTTCCAGAAGCTTATTAGACAACTTCTCTTCATGACTGAAGAATTGGGGAGTTGGGTCTCATACAATTACTGCTATCAGTTCTATTGAAATAAATTGGTGTTGGATAAGATTCCGAGAATACGAACTCATGCATGATTATTGAATAACTGACAAAAATTGTGATTCTTTTAGGAAAGAATGAGTAGGTAGGTGCAATACACAAATTGACTACATCCTGTAGTCCTTAGTTTCTCTATTTATAAAATGGGTGGAGTAATAGTGTCTACTACATAAGCTTTTCCTGAATGTTAAATCTGATTCTGTAATTAATAAAAAGGCTTATCCCCATGATCGATGCATAATATCTACTTGATAAGTGTTAGTTACCATTCATTGAAAGACCAGTATTTTATTTTCCATTATGTACCACTTAACTAGGAATCTGTAAGGAAGAAAATGATGGGGAGAGAAGAAGAGGGAAAGAGGAAGAAGGTTTCTACCTTTCCTTTATACTTACTAATTTATTGTTACCAATCCTGAGATTAAATATTAACTGATAATGTTACACAAACTATTTTCACTGAGAAGGACAGATTATTTCTCAAAATCAGGTTTTCCAAATGGGCATTTTATTAATTTTCTATTTTTGAATAATTCTGGGTCTATTGAACGTATTTGTAAATCCTCAAAGTAATTATTTGCTTGTGACAAACATCATTCTCATGCTCACGCTCCTCTATTTGAAGTACATAGGTAAATGTTCCTGTTCATTTCAACCATAATTAAAGGAATTTAAGGTAAAGTGTAGAAAATGTTTCTTAAATTTAAGGTAGGACATAATAAATAATGTCTATAATCATTCATTAATTATGAAAATCCCAAAAGACAATTGGTTTACTCAATTTATATATAATGCTTTTTAAATCTTAGAAACTAACATTAAAATTAGTCGAATTACATAGAGGAATACAAAATTAATATATATTTATAACAGTTATCTATTAATATGCTTTGAGTGAAATGAAAGTGATTCTTAGACATTATGCATTTTGATGATCATTTACATCTTTATTTTAAAATCTTGAACGACTTAGAAACTGGTTTATATTAAAAGCCATATGTAAATGTTTAGCAACATTAACAAAATAAACAATAAAATAAACCCTGAGAATTATATATTGTGTATGTACTTCTTCCATTAGATAAACTTTTAAACATCTCCAACTGTCTGACTATAGTTTTTACTTTTAATGAGTTCTTCTTTAAATTACTTCAAGACCTTCCATAAATCGCAGTGTTGAGACAATGATCATCAATGAATCCTAAACCTGTTAGGCGAATGTTTGTGGGAGAACAGGTCATTAACATCATCTCAAAGTATCTCCAAAGATTGCTTGCATCTTAGCGTATACAATAAGAAGTACGCAACATTAACTGTGCAGAATTTTTGTGGGAAAAAAATGAAAACATTTGGCCTGAGCATAATCACGAAGAGACAATAAGAAAATATCCAGAATATGTGAAATTCCGTAAAACTACTGGTTGGACTCTATAAATTACTGTTATGAAAAATAAGCGAAAGGGAAAGATTCCTCTTCTAGCTAGAAATAGATAAAAAAGAATAATTAAATACATTGTGTGAACCTTATTGGATACCAGATTATAGAAAACCACCACCAACAAAAACAATGCAAATTTTAAAACTCAACAGATATATAAGGCATTTAAGAACAATTGTAAAATTTAACTATGGACCTTGTATTAGATAATTTTACTGTTTTTATTTTCTTAGTTACGATAATGATTTTATGGTTATTAAAAAAGTCCTTAGGAAATGTACATTGAACAATTTAAGAATGAAGTTTCAAAATGTCTGCAATTTATTTTTAATAGTTACACATCACTTGTATACACACAAAGGGAAACATAAATACAGCAAAACACTAAATATTGAATAATTTAGAGAGAGAGTTTAAAAGCGTTCATTAACACTAACATTTAATTTGTTTTTTAGATTTGAAAATTTCTAGAACCAAAACCTGGAAATAAAATCAGTTGTTAATGAAAACCTGAATACTGTTTGTTCTGCAGTTTTATATTTTTGGTTCTTCTGATTGTAGCAATCCTATGCAGATATAAATATAATGTATTACATTATCCTAGAAAAGTGTCAATAATAATCCTAGAAAGGCAATCTCAAGAAAGTAGAAGTATAAATATAGTGACAATAAAGAACACATTTAAATTCTCTATGTTTAAATGCAGTGTTTATATGCAAGTGTATAGTAATGAGTTCATAATGTGTGTAATATTTTACATATTTTTTCTCTTCCTTAAGATGGCTAAAGCATTTCAGACAATTTGATATATTAAATCTGTGACTTTAAGAGGATTTTTATCAAAAAGTTACAAATTTTTAAATATCTTAGGACATTTTGATTCTGTTTTTATTCATTAAATACGATGTGTATAAATATTTAGAGAAATATTGATTCAGCCTGAACAACATGGTGAAATCTCGGCTCTACAAAAAATATGAAAATTAGCAGGGTGCGGCAGCACATGCCTGTAGTCCCAGCTAGGCAGGAGGATCAGTTGAGCCCAGGAGGCTGAGGCTGCAGTGAGCCATGTTTGCACCACTGCACTGCAGCCTGGGTGACAAAGTACAAAGTGAGACCCTGTCTAAAAAAAGAAAACAAACAAACAAAAAAAAAGAAAGAAAGAAAGAAAAAAAAAAAACAAAAAAGAAGAAAAATACTGGTTGAAGTTGAAAGGCATAATAATTTTATTATGGGCTTATAAGATTAATAAATTGCACAACAAACAATAGTAACAAAATACATAGAAAGTAAGGACAATGTCACAAATCTAATCAAGATATAAATCAAGATATAGTCAACATATAAATAGCATATAACTCATCTCTTAATGTTCTAGTTTTATTTCTTGAAAAAAGCTTGCTGAAATTTTGCATTGATATAGTAAAGGTCAATTTGGGGAAACTGACATTTATTCAGTACTCGTTCCAAAGCAAGAACATTTTAGTCATCCCTCAGCATTTGAGGGGGATTGGTTCTATGACCCCCACAGATGCTCAAGTTCCTTGTATAAAATGGCACAGAACTTGCCTGTAACTTATGCAATCCTTCTGTCTGCTTTAAATCATCTCTAGCATACTCTGTATTGTATACCTAATACAATGTGAATACTGTGTAAACAGTTGTTATACTGTGTTGTTTTCTATTTGTATTATTTTTATGGCTGGCGTTTTTGTTGGTTTTATTATATTTGTTGAATATTTTTGATCCATGGTTGGCTGAATCTGTGAATGCAGAACTCATGGATCTAGAGGGCAGATTATATTTAATTTCCCATTTTATTAGGTTATCTTTAATAGCGTTTAATGGAATCTTCTGTAATTTTTCTCAGCAGTGTTTAGTGTTTTCTGGGAAGGAGTCTCATACACTTTAGTTAGATTTATTTCTAAACATTTGGTGAATTCTGGTACCATTTAAATAGTATAATTTTTATATTTTGTTTTGTAATTTAGTTTGCTACTACAGAGAGATATAGCTGGGTTGTACACAATGACTTTTTGTATCTAGCAACATTTAAGGAAGAAAACACACACAC
The DNA here is from genome assembly GCF_000951045.1 of Mandrillus leucophaeus. NCBI lineage: Eukaryota > Metazoa > Chordata > Mammalia > Primates > Cercopithecidae > Mandrillus > Mandrillus leucophaeus. The sequence goes on from NW_012105575.1 coordinate 2,351,050, forward strand.
AAACGCACAAACCTCACTTGTATGATTTGCCAGTTTTTCTCTAGGATATTTGCATCTATTTTTATGATAAATATTGTTATGTAATTTTATTTTGTTATATTATTTTCAAGTATTAGGATAAATATCATGCTGGTGTCATAAAAAATAATGCTTAAGAATTACATATGATTTTTGTTATTTTTTCCTTAAACATTTGGTAGAATTCACAAGTAAATTCATCTCATTCTGAGGATCTCTTTGTGGAAAGGTTCTAACTAGAATCAATTTTTAAAATAGATATAGTATTCAAATTATCTGTTTCCTTGGTATAGTACATTTTAAAACAGAATTTGTTGACTTTAAGTTTGTAAATTAATTGATATTAAAATGTTTCAAATATCTGATTTTAAGATGTGTAATTTCATTTGTTGTGTCTTCTTTTCATTTCTGATTTTGGTAGTTTGATTTCTTCTCTCCCTCTGCATTTATTCCCTTAATTGGTCTCAATAATAAATGTAATATAGTTTTACAAATAACTAATTTTTATATTCTCCATGGTATGTTTCTATATTTAATCAATATCTGCTTTTATGTTTGTGTGTTATATATTTCCTTTCTTCCTTTGAGTTTAGTTAGCTTTTCCTTTTCGAAATTATTGGAATAGATACTAAAAACATTGACTTTTCCATGTCTGATTTCCTGTACATTTAAGGTTATACATTTTATTTTAATCACAGTTTTTGCTATATCCCAAAAGTATTTGATATGTCTGATTTTTTATTATGATTCAGTTTAAAATACCTTCTGACTTTTATTTTACTTTCTTCTTTGAAACAAGATTATTTAAAAGTTTATCGTTTCATGTCTAAAATGTTCAGATTTTTTGATTATCTTCTGCTTATGGACCCAACATATGTCAATTTTGGTAAATGCTGTTTGTGAATTTGTACGGCAGTTAAATTCTTTTGTGAGTTGAATATAATATTATATATATGTCAATAAAGACAGGTTAGTTGATTTTGATTGTCAGATCTATATCCTTATTGATATTTTTGTCTGCATGTTCTAAAAGTTATTGAGCAATGCATGTTAACTTTTTTCATTACAATTATGGGAGTATTATGGATTTACCTATTCCTGTTTTTGGTTCTGTCAACTTCTTCCTTGTAAATTTCAAGCTTATGTCATTAACTTTTTATATACTTCTGGTTGTTTGAATTATTCATTATCAGAATATGGAAATTATTTTCTCTCATAATTCTCTTTCCTTAAAGTTGACTTTTCCTCATATTAGTAGAGCTTACACCATGTTTTTATTGGTAAGCATTTTCTTAGGATTTTACTATCTATTCTTTTAAGTTTTCTTTAATCTTCTTTATATTTAAGATAGGTCTCTTATAAGCAGCTTATATATATTTTAATCCAGTCTGATAATCTTTGTATTACAATTGGAAAAATTAATCTGTTTATATTTAATATAATTATGAACAATTTGAGTTTTAATCTTATTTTTTGTTTCTTATTTGTCCCACCTATATACTTTTTCACTGTATTTTTTGCTCTTTTTGGATTAATTAAATGTTTCTATTATTTCATTATCCCTTCTGCATTAGATGCTGATGCTCCCCTTCTTAGTTATCCTTTTCTGGGCAGGTGTGCCAAACTCCTATCTGCTGTGAATGTAGGTTTCTCATGGCTTGAAGCTACACGCTTCTCAGAATTGCTCTCTGCAAGTTGGGATCTACATGGATCAAAATGCCTGGGACATTAACTAACCTTAGGTCAATCACTGGCTGACATGGCAGCATACAAAAACCTAGTCCCTTAACTTAAAGTTGGGATAAATCTGTCATCATTATGCTCAAGAATACCAGGTGGGATCACCTTGAAGCTAAGGTACTCCTGAAACTACACCTTTGCTTTGTTTTCTCCTCTGTACTTTCCCACTTTCCTCATGCTTCACAGGTTTTCTTGCAGTTACTTCCTCAACACTCACTTCCACAGAATTCTCAACTAAGGCGCTACTTCTAGAGATGCCAACTTAAGACAATCTCTGAGGCTACAGATTATTCAATCTTTTACTTTCCTCTTACCAGTTATCCAAGAGTTTACAATATTCATTCTCAACTGTTAGATAAATTAATAATCTTAGATATTTTCAATGTATTTAAAAATAATTCCATTTACTAAGTTAGTAATTTTACAATGCAGAGTGCAATGCATATATCTTAGAGCATTTTAACTTCAATGACCTTTCTTATTCTTTTGGTCTTATTTTGTCATGCATACTAATCATAACTCATTTTAAAATTCAGATGCCTGTCCTTCTTGATATCATTTTTGTTATTTGTTCTATTAGCTATGGAATGAAG
>NW_012105575.1:2356090-2357062 GCF_000951045.1 Mandrillus leucophaeus
TAATTTAGATAGGTATATACATTTCCATATATCTTGATATTTCACACTAGGTACCCTGATCATTTGTATTTCTTTTTTCATTCATATATTAATAGTTTTGTAGTCACCTTAAAGGACAAGTCATTTTTTTTTTTTTTTTTGCTAGTCTTAGTGATTCAGAAACACTAGGCAAAACAGGAAGGAATATTATATTTAATTTAGTAAATCCTTTACAAAATGCACAATGAAAAGTGAGCTCCAAGCAAACGTAAATATCATCTAAATTGTGAGCCCTAGCTTGAATTAAAATTCAGCTATTCTGATATGCAGGTCAGTTTTTTTTGCTACTACTTTGTAATATTTATTGGACTTCTGTTATCATTAGATGATATAGATGTTTTCTTTTCTTTCCTCCAGATCACTGGAGAGTCCATAACCACCAAAACAGAGATCGGCTATCCCTTAACACATGACTTAGGTGTATACTGTAGAAGGTCTAGTTCAGATTTAAATGTTATGCAAGGGTGCGTGCACCTGTTCGTAACTATGTATGACCTAGGGACTTTACATTTGTATCCATCTCCATTCTTGAGTAACTTGATATGTCTCTAATTAATATCACATTTCACAATAAGAGTGCTCTCTCTCATATTTCTCCTGTAGTAAATTTATGAATAGCAAACCTGATTTGATTATCCTCTGTGATAGATTACACAAATTGGGACAAGTTCTTCTCCTCTACATTGTCTGCCAATGTGACCTTTGGCTCTTCCATCAAGGAGTATAATGTATTGTCCACCTTTTAAATCACTGCTGGCCTTGTGGCTTGCTTTGGCCAACAGAATGTAGCAGAAGTGACACTGTACAAGTGAAAGACTCTGCATAACCACCAGGCGAGGAGACCACGAATAGCCTGCTGGAGGACAAGAGAGACCACGAATAGCCTGCTGGAGGACAAGAGAGACCACGAATAGCCTGCTGGAGGACAAGAGA
>NW_012105575.1:2362351-2363950 GCF_000951045.1 Mandrillus leucophaeus
TCTTGTAAAAAAAAAAAAAAAAAAAAAAAAAAAAAAGAAAGAAAGAAAAAGAAAAAGTCTTTGGAAAATCTAAAATTTTATTTCTTCCATATTGTATGAACTAATTGCATCCTCTGCCATTGTTCTATTCACATAAAGCCTTTTTTTTTTTCATTTGGTTTTTGTGTTATTATTTTAAACAATAAAATACTTCTCTGGAGCTCTACTTCATCAGGAAAGCTGGATTTTGAAGAAGGGAATGCTAGACTCTGAGTTAGAAACCAAATTCCTGTCCAGATTCCGTCACTGCAAATTGATTGGACCTTAAAAATATCACCTGACCCCTGTGAGCTCCGACTTTTTCTTCGTAAAAAGGAAGTTGTTAAACCACATGGTTCCTTCTGATTGTAAAACAATGGAACTGCTTGGAATCCCCTTTCAATTGAAATATTGAAGTTATCTTCTTACAGCATTTTAAAAAATAATTTTCTTTGGGTCTTGTATGAAATGATAATAAATTAGGTCTACAAATATTTATTTGGTTTCTTTTAGATACTAAGCATATGGCCCAATTCCTCCTGGTAAAGTTGCATTAATTTTTTCAAGGAGCCGTAATGTACACAAATACTTCATTCGTGTAGAGAACATAGGCAACTTTCGTTGATTTAAAACAGAAGATAGTAATAATTAGATGGCAGCATAATGAGCGGATTCCATTCAGATGTTTCCAAATATGCTTCCTAGGTGATTTGCTAAGTAGTAGTCACTAATTTAGTGTTCTCAAACCTTAGCATGCATCAGTGTCACCTGTAGGGCTTGTTAAACTACTGTTATCCTTTAAAATGGTTTCTGACTCAGTTTGCCTGGGTATGGTGGGATAATCAGCATTTCAAATAAGTTCCTAGGCCATACTTATGCTGCTGGTTATTGTTCTTCAGCCATTGTTCAATAACCACTAGGCTGTTCAATCTATAGGGTTCTTTAAAAGTTGGAGGCATTTCCTAAACGGTAGCTAGCTATGGAGGTATGAATATATGTTTTAGGTAGCCATATGTTGTGTTGCTCACATCTTTGTGGATTACATAATACTTCTTGTTGAATGAAAAATTGGTTGTCATTCTCGTGTCTGTTTTGCAGAAGAAACATGACTTAGTGTTGGATTTCTAAGGCCATATGGTATGAGGACAAAAATTCTTATCTAGGTGTATGTATCCTGGAATTATGAAAATATAGGACAGTCATATCTAGAACTCAATTATTGTGTGTTTATTAAAAAACAAATTCACTTGAAACCTTTTTATATAATAAATTGTATAAATGTATTTGAATTCTAATTATGATTTTTGTGGGATATTTACCATACATAAATCAATGATTTATTATTACTTCAAATAATAACATTGGTCTCCTCTGAAGAAAAAGTGTCTCTGTAGTTGACTTACAGATGTGGTATATTTTAGGACTTCAGTTCTAATGTACGTAATTTAGATAGGTATATACATTTCCATATATCTTGATATTTCACACTAGGTACCCTGATCATTTGTATTTCTTTTTTCATTCATATATTAATAGTTTTGTAGTCACCTTAAAGGACAAGTCATTTTTTTTTTTTTTTTT
>NW_012105575.1:2366465-2368201 GCF_000951045.1 Mandrillus leucophaeus
TGACCTTTCTTATTCTTTTGGTCTTATTTTGTCATGCATACTAATCATAACTCATTTTAAAATTCAGATGCCTGTCCTTCTTGATATCATTTTTGTTATTTGTTCTATTAGCTATGGAATGAAGCATACTAAAGTCTTTGCAATAAATTATTTCCATAGGAATATCACCTCAGACTCTGCTTGTGTAAAATCTGACCTAAGACACAATTTTTAGCATATCTGTTAAATACTCTTATTTTTTATGCAATCAATGTTCATTTAGGTTTACTTTCTCATTTCTTCTTTCTAGTAGGGACACGGGTTTTCAGACGTTCAGTTAGAACCCAAGAAGTAAGATATACTAATGCAACCATCTGATTGATCAGCACTATGTAGCTGCTACTTTATTCAGAGGAGGAACTTTCCATGCTCATTCCAAGGCACAGTCGAGTGTCCACTAAGGAAAAGGGTAATGCTTATTCTCTTTTGTTCTGGCTCTGACATTCCCTGTTCATGCCTTCTGACAGCCATGTCCCATTGATAGCAGCAGCTTTCAATTGGATATTGAGGTAAACTGAGAATTTTCATTTTTCTTGAACAACTAATTGGTTGTGGATATGGGAATAAATGAAGAGGTTAGAGGTGTGTCTTCATGACAATTTATTTTGCACATACACAAGTATTTTTGTGAATTGAAAACTCATCTAATTTTTTCTTAGAAGAATTAGTGTTCTTTTTTGCAGCAGTAGCATTTTATTTTAGAGATTTTTAAGCATCTTCCCAGGGGCCATTAGGATAACCTACATCTTTCACAATTTACCATAGTTGAAGAGGGCAGCAATGATCTACCAACCCAAGAAATATGGTTGACATGTCCTGGCCTCACGGAAATTCGCTGAGGCTATTTTGTTAGGGTCATTGTACTCTGCAGCTTACATTTCATCAGCCTACTCCTCTAGACATATGACACTGCGGAAAAGGGAAAATAAGTGTCTATCTCACAGATGTCTGTTCTATGTCTTGTTACAAAGAGGTCACTACAAGTAGGAGACTAAACTCAGATTCATAAACAACATACTGTTTTCTAGAAACCAAGCAAACATGAACATTTCTGAAAGCTATGTAAGTCAGTATTAATTGTCCATAAGGCACTAACTGTAAAATATGAATATTATATAAAACCAGTTTTAAAATCTTGAGAGTCAGTATGAACTGACTTTTCATAGGAACATAAAGTATAAATTTAAATGTTTTTGAAAAGCACTTTACTAATTTTTAAATATATGAAGTAGAGGGAAGGAAATCTTATGAAAATAAATGATTTCTGTATTAACTAATAATTGCATCTAAGGTGCTGAGAGAGTTAATAATCACTAATGCGCATGTGATATAGTTTGAAATTCTTTTGCTGGTTTTCCAATTGTTTTGCTTCAGATCCTGATGATATGTAATTTTGATTAAAAAGAAGGAATAATCAGGTTGCTTTCTATGCCAAGTTTGTTCTTATCTGGTTGCTATGACAATCCCCTTTGACAGTTATTTTTTTTTTCTCTTTTGTGGATTTATCTCCTTTTGATGTTATAAAAAGAGTTTTTCTAGGTAAGGAGTTTGATTTCTTTATGCTTAAAGGATTTTTAAGAAATAAAAAAAAAAGCTTTTAGTTAAAGCCTCCACATTCCAGGGTGTCATGTCTTATTTAAGATTTAAAATGAAAAAGTTGATCTCTTGTAAAAAAAAAAAAAAAAAAAAAAAAAAAA
>NW_012105575.1:2370518-2389509 GCF_000951045.1 Mandrillus leucophaeus
GAGACCACGAATAGCCTGCTGGAGGACAAGAGAGACCACGAATAGCCTGCTGGAGGACAAGAGAGACCACGAATAGCCTGCTGGAGGACAAGAGAGACCACGAATAGCCTGCTGGAGGACAAGAGGAGAGTCAGAGCGCTCCAGCTGATAGCCAGCCTGCCCCTCTGCAACACTTCAGCTAACCACAGACACGGGAGCGAGTCCCACCAAAGCCAGCTAACACCATTCAGTGGAGCCCAGTCTAAACTGCCAATTTAAAAAATCACGAGCTAAATAAATGATTATTGTTCTAGGCTACTAAGTTGTGGGACGGTGTGTTATGCAGCAATGGATAACTGATGCATACATTTTCTGAAATAAATTCACAATTGTCTTTCCATATCTACCCTCTCCTTTGTTTTAGCAATTTGACTTGCTGAGCTTTCGTGAGGTACATGGCAGTGACAGTACTTTTCAGAGGCTCTTATGGCTATATGTGCTTATGTAATCTGGCTAATGAATTGGAAGAACTAAAGCGAAAAATTTCCAGGTGATTTGCTTCTATTTCCTCTTCCTACCTGATTACTGGCTACAGCACAGACATGGAGATCTTCATTTATCTTCTTTTTTAGGTGGAGTCTCACTCTGTCACCTAGGCTGGAGTGCCGTGGCCTGATCTTGGCTCATCGCAATCTCTGCCTCTGGGTTCAAGCGATTCTCCTGGCTCAGCCTCTCGAGTAGCTGGAACTATAGGCACACGCCACCACGCCCAGCTAATTTTTATATTTTTAGTAGAGATGGGGTTTCACCATGTTGGCCAGACTGGTCTCAAACTCCTGACTCAAGTGATCTGACTGCCTTGGCTTGCCAAAGTGCTAGGATTTCAGGTGTGAGCGATCAGGCCCGGCCTAGAAGATCATTCTTTTCATAGTGTGAATGAAGACAACACTCTAGGCGCAATAAGAATGAAGGAGTCTGGCCTCCTGAGTGACTCATAGAGGACGGTCACTCTCGCTTCATGGGGCAACTCAGACCTTTAGGCAAGAGAAAATCTTCTCTCTTACCTTCTATCCATCTCACAGTTATTGCTACAGTTTTCTTTGTTAAAGCAAAATAGTATACTTTTTTATTGATAAAAACTCAAACTGTATTAATCTTGGAATGAAAAATCACATGACTAAAAGTGGTAAAATTTATTAAGATATATCTTTTGAGTTCTTTATCCTACTCTACACCCTACAGTAGAGCCGAAGTCTATGAAAATAGTTTAATAGTCACAATGTATCATGAACTATGCTCCAGGCACTGGGCTAAGCACTTAAATTAAGTGAGATTACAAATATATTTCCAAACAAATTTATAAGAATCTGATGCATAAATTAAGGCTCATACCAGATAAGGAACTTACCGGATCCACATATGATTAAAAAGTAGAATAATTATTTGAACCCAGGTATTTTTGGCTATAAAACCATAAACTAGGGGGTCAGTGAGGTTCAAACTTTGCAAAACTTTCTTTGCTACAGCTATTTAAACAGTGAAGCTCAAGAAAAACATTTTAGGCTGGGTGATAGCTAAAGGAATTTTTTAGAAGATAGCAATGAATTAAATTGCTATTTTTATATGTTTTATTTGCACATTTGCTTTGTAAGTTTTTATTTGCCTTACATTTTTCTAAGTAATTATCAAAATTTTCCATTTCCCTATACAGTGCCTGTTTCATAAAACCTATTTTTTTTTTTTTTTTGCCACAGGTATTTTCTATGATCTTAATAAGCAGCTTGACATCCTTGTTCCAAGATGGTAACAAGGAGAGCAAAACAATTGGATATACCATTGTTGATTGTGCTTAATTGAATTGTACGTTTCAAGAATTTTATACAATTATTGTAACTTAGAGATACAGTACCTCTAAGTATTGATAAAGATTAAAACTGAGTAGGACTGGATCTTGAGCAAGTTGGACACATTGCAGTCAGAGCTAATTCGTAACATTCTCATCAATTGTGCTGCAATTGCATGACAACTTCTCAAGAGCCGTTGCATTTTGAGATGGAAGTCTGAGCCTAGTATTATTGTGGGGACTGTAAGAGTGTATATGTGTATGTGAACGTGTGTGTGTGTGTGTGTGTCCAAACACATCCATTTATCTACTCTGATTATCAATATAAAAATCCAACCATGAAAATCTGTTGTTTTTGTCTATTAGGTATCACAATGGAATTGCACAATCTGGCTCAATTAGCTATTCCGTTCAGGGCCTTCCTATTGTGGCAGGTCAGGTTTCTGGAACATTGTCAGAGCTGGGACAGAAGGCTTTAACAACACCGGCTGGTGCTGTGAACAAAAGCTTATTGGGTTTATACAGTGTTTTTCATCACAGGGTATCAGTTAGCCTCAAAGGGGAATACAGAGCTCCTATTCACGGCTCAAGAGAATGCTTTTCTTTTCAAAGCCCAGCGTGTGACTCACCTATATTCAATGTCATATGGACCACCCTCCTCTTCAATCCTAGAAGGGCCAGAAAAAGTGATTTGCTATGTGACATCTCCAAATTCCCTTTGCCCATTTTGTAAGTGTGAGAGAGAGTTCTATAGAATCACATCTGGAAGAGATTGTGAAATGTGCATTGCAACTGAGTCCAAAAATTGGTTTCGTTTAGAAATCTATCAGAAAGTTCTTATTCAGTTAAGATAAGGACAAACAGTGATGCAAGCCAAATGGAGCTATTTAGGGAGAGCATGTAGCTGTTTCTCTGGAGAAGCTACATTTTTAGCAGGACAGCCCTCAGAAAACATGATGATTATTTTGACAAAATAATCCTCATTTTCTTTACAAGGATCTTCATGGACGACTGACTGGCTTATTAATTGAGTGTGTGGTGTGGTGTGGTATGTGCGTGTGCGTGTGTGTGTTTAGATTTCTGATCTCTCTGAGGGTGGTTCTTCCAGGCAGCTAGTGAACCTGACTGTTCCTAATTCCTCGTCATCGCTTTCATTTCCCTCACCTCAGACATGTCCAGATCTATTCTACGTATCGTGGTAGTGTTGTGGAAAATGCAACCCGACAGGAATATTTAAAATTTGCAGAGCTGCACCATGGGAACTGGGGTGACTTGTGCAGGCTGCTGGCCTTGCGATGTGCAGAGCCCGGCTTCTTATGCTCATGCTGAGAACATTGAGGACTCAGGCCTTGCAGGTAAGACTCCCGTTAGTTCCCGTCAGACCATTCCAATACAAACCAACAAATAAACAAGAGCCTGGCAGGGAAAAGAAAACCAACAGCACTGGCTGTGTGGTATTGCTGGATGCTGGAGCACACACACAGCTGCTTAGGCTTTGTTTCACGGTACAGAGTAAATCTCAGGAAATGTCCTCATAAAAGACAAAGAACTAGCACAGGGGAGTCTTAAATAAGAGAAATAGACTCTGAAAGGTGTCAGTATAAGTGGTTTTGAACAAAGGAAAGTGAAACAATGTTCGCCTTAAGAATCTGAATTATCTCTTGTTTTCCTAATTGAGTAAATGGAAAAAAAAAAAGAGACAAGAATAAAAAAGTACTTACTTAAGTTTATAGAAAAGATGAAGTTCTGAGACCATGAATACTGGGAGAGATAAGAATGAAAAGAGAAATTTTAATTTGGCATTCACTAATCTGAAATCGTGTCTATAAAATGCTACCATTTTCAGTAAATGATGACAATTTTTTTCTTCCATTTTATGAACAGTTCCCAGAAAATTAATTATTAAATGCATACATTTAATGCACATAAGTGTCCATTATGCACAAGATACTTCATTGCAGTGGTATATATTATTAAGGCCCTCCTGTAATTCAAACAGAACCTTAGAATTTGTATAATAATAGTTGTGGGCCTAATTCTATCATGAGTTACTATGGGCTTTGAATAAATTACCTAGAGGAAAGGATGGACAAAATTACCTTGGATGTTCTTTTCAGCTTTAGAGTCGGATAATTTCTAAAAGTAAATGGTGGCCTCACAGCGAATCCTGATTCTACAATCCACTACAGTGTCTGTATTCACTCTTCTGTTTGAACACACCTAACCTATCAATCTTTTCAGTCCCTTCTGATACTTTCACACCCAATAATATTATCTGGTTTTTATTCTCACCCTCTTCCCCTGAATGTCTTCCTAATGAATGTGAGATGAAAAGCACTGCAAAGTCAGTGCATGTACAATATTGAAACTAGGTAGAAAATAACAATGTGAATATTCCATCAATGGTACCTCGGCGGTATCTTGTTCATACTCATTTATTTTAGAAATATATCTGCAAACCAGACTATTTTATATACTGTGTATATTTGGGATACATTTCTGTTATATACTGTACACTGTATAATACGTATTTCTCAACATAAGATACAATGGATGTTTATATAGTAGCTGATTATTTATTTTGCATGTCTATGATACTGTTTGGATTAATGATGAAATTTAAACAACTTAACTCCAAAAGATTAAATGATTGAAACAGCAGATCAGATTCAGCCAGATCATCTCCTCTATGCTTTCTCCTTTTTTTCTTTCCATGTTATGTGTTAGGAAATGGGGAACAGGCACGGTGGCCCACACCTGTACTCCCAGCACTTTGCAAGGCCAAGGTGGGCGGATCACCTGAGGTCAGGAGTTCAAGACCAGCCTGGCCAACATGGTGAAACCACGTCTCTACTAAAAATACAAAAATTAGCAGGGTGTGGTGGCACATGCCTGTAGTCCCAGCTACCTGAGATGCTGAAGCAGAAGAATCGCTTGAACCTGGGAGACAGAGGTTGCAATGAGCTGAGATCATACCACTGCACTCCAGCTTGGTCCACAGAGCAGGACTCCATTGCAATATATATATATATATCTCTCTCCAATAAATTTGTACAAGATAAATTCAACTCTATAAATATTGTATATGGACAAAATACATAAATTATCAATAATTATCAAAATTCATGTCATCAGTGAGAATATCATGCCATCATTACTATCCTTCATTAAGATAAAAATGCCCTGTTGTTATCAGTAGATTCAGACTCCAAAACATCACAGCCTGGTCACTCACAAACCCAGTGGATTGTTGTGCATTATCTCAAATTGTTCTTCAGTTTTTTTATACCAGTGCACTTCAAAAACATATGATTATTTTTTGAAAAACATTTTACAGTCATTTTATTGTTTAGATAATTTTGAGTAGGCTCCTGGATATAGATTTATTCTTACCACTAATATTTATCTTTTCCTTCAAGATCAGAACTTTGAATTTAAGTTATAAATGATAAATTTTTCTGTTACATTATGCGTAGGGCTTCATACAAAATAAAGATGATTCAAAATGAATGCAAGTAAAGATTGCTGGTGAAATGCTATGTCCTACATGAGAAACACAAAATGTTAGTGACCAACATTTTATTTTCTGCTTATCCTGCTTAGTAGAGCAGATTGTCATCACAGAAATTATTCATCAAATTAAGGAAATATTGTTGGTTTAACAGTTTTAGAGAAGACCAGACATAAGTGCTAGATGCTGTGTAACGGGAACCACTAAGACATTTTCCTCCCCACAACCCTCACAGGCTGAATACCGAAGATTGACTTATTATCACATAAACCCTGGCACAGATATTTCCCATATTAGTTACATAGATAGCAGTGAGAAACATGAGGTAAAAGATGATTAGATCAAAGGATACAGTACATTCTTCTCAGGGAAATAACAAGTGTTCATTAGAGTTAAATGGCCTAATGGCATCAGTGAAGAATTATTTCTTGAGTTATTAGTTTACATTTGGTCTCTCTCTATTTTTTCTTCTTTAAGCAAGTAACTAGGCAGAAAAGGCCTGAGATGGAATAACACCACCACCACTACCACCAACAGCAACAAACAGAGAAAAATACAATGCAGACAGCAGGAAGAGAGACTTCTGGTAAACTAAAAACAAGCTGATGGTCAGCTTTTTCCCACATGTAGTAGAGATTCATGTTCAACTGGTGACAGTCTCCAGGCGAGATGGCAGGTCCTCAGACAGCTGCACGTGGCGTCATTGGAGGCGGAACTCTAGACATAGGGACTGCAAACACTGTAACAAAAGTTCACACCTTAAGCATAGAAGCAGCAGAATTACCAGAAGAGTTCAGCAGGGATAAAGAGTCTTGTACTGATAACAACGTAGAAAGGTGCGTCCTCACTGAAGGAGGTAAGATGGTGCCAGTGATTTTTGCTATATGAGGCTCAAGAAGTTTTGTACTTGGGGAGAAAATTTTAATAATGCCTAAGATGGAATTTTATGCTAGCCTTTATTTTAAATACATACAAAGAATATGATAACTATAAATGAAAAGCTTGCGTTTATAAACCAAGATTCACATCTGCTGTCATGCCCCATATAGATCAAAAAACCATTGAGTCTGGAGCTGATGAGTGTCTAGAAGAGTTTCATGGAGAAGATATGTCCTGAAATGAAATTAACATACTCATGGAATGGCCTGACAATGTTGGTGTTCAAAATAGAGGCTAAATGCTCCCTTTTGGAAATACAGAATTTATGTTTCATGGACAATTGAAATCAAGATCATAATTAATTATTCATAAAAAGTTTGATAATGCTATTATGCAGCGAGAACACTTCATTTTCTAATCTGTATTGTATAGCCACAGTCTTAATGTGCTTTGACAAAAATACCTATTATTAAGAAGAAAATCATCATAGAGTTATAAGCCACTGAAACTTAAAAGAAACTTAAAAGATGTCTAATCCAGTTCAAAACCAGTGCAGAAATCCTCTTAACAACACTCCTGATAGATAGCATCTCTTTGAACAATATTTCCAATGGATAGCATATCTTTGAGTGTATCCCTATCAAGGATATGGAACTTGAAAGTAAAAGTAGCAAGTTATTGGAAGTGGACAGAAGATCCCAGTATTGCAACTATTTCATACAAAGAGAGACTGGCAGGCAAAGAGAAACTGAATGGCATCACTTGCAAATGTTAGACCATAGACGTATTTTCCATTCTGGCAATCCTCTACCTCTGTGTGATCGGTTTTGTTTGGGTCTTTACACTTCCCAATCAAATTTTGCTATAATGTCTAACAATGTGCTCCAGCTTAGAAATTTTTCATTTAAAATTTCACTTTCTATAAAGTTGTTTTATTTCATAAATTTTAAAATTTGAAATTCCAAACAAAAATAATTCAGTGATGAATCATTTATGTTTGGCTTTCTCTATTTGTTCCATGCTTTTCCCTGTATTTATTTGGGCCATCCTATTAAGGATTCACAATATATATTGAAAAAAGGCCATTACCTTTTATGTCATTTGTAAGTAATCTCAGATTTCACTACCTATACTAGAAAATATCTTAACAGAATTCTTTATTTTTATTCTCTAGTGAAAGAACACTATTTTCCGGTTACTATATGTGCATATAATTGGCTTACATACTCTGACAGTTGTGTGGCTAATGCATTACTATGTTGGCCTAAAAGGAAGGAGGCTACTCCCCTGTATTTTCGTTGTTATGTTGCTACATATATGTGAAGTGAGCCCTGCCTGACAAGTGAGGTAATTTATTGGTCATCATACTGCCTGTACAATCCGTTGCATTTGATTAAGGCCAGCTATTCAGATTAAAGACTGGAACCAAGAGGAGCTTTGAAATGGGTCTTTTGGATCGGGTGGTGGGTCACAAAGGATACAGGGAAACCAAAGAATTGCTTGGAATGGTGAGAAAATACCCTCACTCCCCACAGATAGGCAGGCAGCAGGAAGGGAACAAAGCCAAGGAAGGTGCCTGTGATGTTGTCACGGACTTTCAGGGCTAGAGTAACTGATGTTGGATCAGAGCTTTGAAAACTTTGAAAACAAAGTTGTGAGTTTTTAGCAATTTCTGGAATCACTGTGAGTTTTTAGCAATTTCTGGAATCAGCTGCTCTTGGCTATTTGTTCATTGAATTTATAGGATTCCTTTCTATTAACTCCAACATTAAAATAATTTCTTACAAATATCTGTAACCACCAACATAAATTCTTGATACTTCAGTATTTTAATATTTTTTTGATACTGATTTTCTTTGTGTTCATGGAGAATAAATGCCATTTTTCCTGTTGTTGAGAACTGTTCTTTTTCAGGCTTCAAAGTCTGTTTCTTGATCTAGCACCATCTGTCCATCAAATAGAGAACATGAAGATGTAAAAGTTTATCTCCTGTAGTACCTGTCAAAAGGTTATATCCGTGTGTCAGAAGATTGTAAACTGCTGTCATTTTTCATACTTCCAATGGCTTAAGGAATTCCTGATTATTGAACACAATCATTCAATGACATTTTAATAACATCGAGTAAAATGCGACATGTTAATATGCTTAGCACAGTGCTTGCAACAAGTGAAAATATTGTCACTGTCATTTTCATTATTTATTAACCAAATGAGAAAAGACATGAGAAGAATATTCACATAGTTAATCAGAAAGCGACAACTCATTTCCACTTGCATATCAGGAGGTTTTGAGAATCGTTGGAAAGTGATGATAAGGAATGTGTATCGCTGTTTGGGAGACAGTTCTATTATAGTGTAAATAAATTGACTAAATTTGCCATCATGGGTTCTAGGTACAAAAGTTAACACGATTAGTCGTTAGGGGACTTTGAAGTGCATTCCCAAGCTCCTTGAGCCTGTTTGTCCACTTACATTCTGTGGAATACCTCACAGGACCGTTGTGACAGGGAACTGAGGAAATTCAGGAGCTTGGGAAACATTACATGATTTATTTGGTGGAAGATTTTGCCTCCACTTTTGAAGTGCCCAATGACAAAAAATGAGCATCAGTTGAACTCATGTGATTATGTCATACCTTTATTTTTAGTTACTTTAGAGGACAATCCAAATTAGAAATTAAGATTTGAGTTTTAATCCATAGCATATAATAAATGAACTTGGAACTAAAAAAAAATTCAGAAAAACATCAATAAATAACTATATACGTCCCTCTTAACACCTAAATTCAAACCAGCAATTACCTTTGAAAGCTAAAGAAGCTGGTGTTTAGAGTCAAGGCTTGGAGAGATTTGTCAACCCTAAAAGTAACTAAGTGAAACCCCTGAAGGCTGATAAGGCAGAAATATGTTGCCAGAAAATATAGAATACCCAGTCAGATTTGAATTCCAGACAAGCAGCAGAATTTTAGTGTATGTCCCGTGAAATATAATTGGAGTATACTGACACTACAAAAGTGCTTTTGCATTATGCCTCATGCAATATCTGGGACATTCTTATACTAGAAAATTATTCATCAATTATAGGAGTTCAAATTTAGGAATGATCTATCTTTGTTGTCGTTGCTTTTGGTTAAATCTGGTTACCTTTGGCAGGAGGAGAGACTTAACATTGAGTGGAATCACTGCATATTCCCAAATGATTCTTCTTTCTGTCATAAATTCAGGCTATAGTAATGGTCTGTAAAGCACACTCTGAAGAAAAACCCTATTGTTTTCTCAGGAGAAAGCTGAATCTGGAAGGCTAAGTCTCCAATGCACGTTTTGTTTGTAGTTCACAATACAGACAAGGCCTCGTCGCACAAAAGCTGCTGTCATCCACCTTATTGATTTCTAGGCTTCATGGTCTTTTGTCCCTTTGCACACACCGTTTTTCCTGTCTTAGTTTTCCAGAAACATCCACTTCTGCTTGTTTGAATTCTACCTTTATTTCAAGGCCACACTTGCTCATTAGCTCCTGTGGTAGAATGCACAAAGGATTATCCCATAGGTCAAAGCACTTTTGAGAGTGAAAGCAGGTCACATTATTACACCAGGAGTATGGCTATAAATTGAAACTCTTCCATTCAAACTAGCATTCATGGTCACCCTCCCTGTGGCACTTTCCTGATCCCTTCCACACCACCATTGACTCGCAATCTCACTGCACCATGGACTTCTATAGCACACACTGATTGTCTGTAGCAAGTATTCTGCCATTTGGCATACATTACTTTACATGTATTATTACATACATTACCTTACATATTCTTCCGTGTGAATATTTGTCTTATTTCTCATTTCAAAATAGAGTGAAAATGTTGAAATATGAGATTATCTTACATTTTCTGTTTACAGAATCGATCACAGAAAAACCTCCTATAAAGGAGGCACACAGTGAATATTTGTTGACTAAAATATTCTTAAACTCCAGATCTACTGATGTATTTTAATAAATATAACAAAATTCATTATTACACAGCTATGGAGACATGATGGGTTTGGTCATATCACAGAACTTGTTATGGAAAAAGCTGATACATATGGTCATAGGCTGTGACACTAAGGGTCCTAATTTTCATTGTCAGCTTTTTCATGTATCCTATAGTACAACAAAAGAGTTTATATTGTTTCCATTTAAGCATGTTTAAGGCTACAATCAAGATGCATGAATTTATTTTGTACGTATTTTTATGGCTACTAGTAAACAGTAACTTGAATTTTGGAGTTGATAACTCTTAGTGTGGATACCATATTGAGGAAAGATTAACTCCTGTTTTCCTCTTTTGATATTCCTTTCTTCACTTTTAAATACTAAGTTTCTCTTAATGTGTGCTTTTTGGTATTTGAGTATGCATATATGTATGTATATTTCCATAGTCTCAGTGATAAATTTGAGAAAATGAATATAAACGACTGATGAGATTTTTGTAATGTCTTCTTGTATAGTTAGTATAATTGCCATGAATTTGGCCAGGTGTAGCTAAATGATATTTCAGGCAAAGAACTAATAGAAAGCTTTTTACACAGTAATTTCCTGGGTAAGGTTCAACAAAATGAAAACTCATCAGAAGCCCTGCTGGGATTCCATCAGCAAGCATTTATTTGTAGTCGCATGTACACCTGCTTACATAGTAATAATACACTAGTGAGTTAAGTCACTATGCCAATGCAAATTAGCTTTACTTTGAATCTAACACTGGAATCTAGCAGATATTCTTACCAGACAAATGAATTACCACTAGATGGATAGAATAAACTGGAAAAAATTCTATAGCAGTTTTCTGTTTCTCTTGTTGCTTTAGTTTGTGGATAATCTTTTTTTAGAAAACCTTTCCCTCTGTAGCTCCCATCATTTAGATGAAGAATTTGCAGCAATACGCCTTGCTCCATTGGTGCAGCAATACTGAGCAATACAAGCATACCATCTGCAATGTGGTTTTTCAGCCCAAGAGATACTGTGCTGTTTAATTCAAACTTAAAATCAATTCAGCAAATATTTGTAGTGGACCGACTCTGGAAGGCATTGTACTGGGTGCTGGAGGTAGAGGGAAGGTGTATAAGATAAGTAGGGTTACGTCCTGCTCCAAGAGATTTCTGATACAGTAATGGAGATAAGATAAACATAGACTATATGGCAAAGCACAAAACTGGAAAAGCCACAGGAGAGTCACACAAAGTACAGGACAGGAGAATAACTGAACCCAAGTCTCTCTAATTGGCAAAGGATGAGTACAGGAGATGGCTCATCAAATTGTCTTAAAGCTGGAAAGATTCAAATACAGTGAGGTGAAGGAGAGGGAAGAAGGGCCGTACTTTAATATAATGGGCACAGCATGAGTAAAAGAAAGCAAGTGGGAAAGCAGAACGCCTGTTTGGGCAAATAGCCAGGATTCAGTTTAGCTGGAGGGTAGTGTGTTTCTTACAGTAGCAGCACAAGATGAGCCTGGGGAAGAAGGAAAATTCATAGATCTAATTATCAGACATCGTTTAAGAGTATAAATCATAAAGATACTGCCAGGCTGAGAAGCTAGGCATTCACTCCATAGGCAATGAGGTCTCACTTATTGAGATTTGTCTGTCTGTGTGTGTGGTGTGCGTGCACAATGTAATTACATGGTCAGAGTGTTCAGAATGGAACTCAAGATACAACTTTGTAAGGGCCCCTTTGTAATCCAGACTTTATATTTTCCTGCTGGAAATATTCTAGCTGTATTTACCTAAAGAAACATAAAAGACACTTATGCCAGTATTGTCTAAACTTGCTTAATATGTAAAATTAACTCCCCACTTTGTTATTTTATTTCTTCTTCATTGGATGATATATTAGATTCCTAGGGCCGTCATATCAAAGTACTACCAACTGGTTGGTTCAAAATAATATAAATGTATTCTCTCTTCATTGTTGTGCCTAAAAGTCCAAAGTAAAGGTGTGGGCAAGGTTAATTCCTTCTGAGGGCTCAGAGAGAGAATCTATTCCGTGCCGCTCTCTCAGCCCACGTTGATGGCCAACAAACCTTGGCATTCCTTGGCTTGCAGATGTATCAATCTACTCTCAGCCTCCATTGCGACAAGGTGTTCTTCCTGTGTCTCTGTGTCTTTGTCCAAATTTCCCTCTTCTTATAAGGACACACATGATAATTGGATTAAGATCCACCCTAGTGATGTCCTCTTAACTTGATTAAGCGTGCAACGGCCCTATTTCCAAATTGGATCCCATTCATAGGTATTGAGGGTTAAGACTTCAAAATATCTTTTTTTTTTTTTTGTTAGGTGGGGGCAAAATTCAACCTGTAACAGATAATTACGTTTTTTAATACACCAAATAATTGATATTCTTACAAATAAGCCTCAGTTTCTTCACTATATAATAGAGATAATAATACTACCTTCAGAAGATTGCTTCGTAAGATTCAATATGTTAGAAGTGTAACCTCTTGTGAAAGATCTGGCATAGGGCATGGTTACCTGTGTGATTAAGGTACAATAAATATTAGTAGACTTAATTCAGATACTTATTTCTAGAGGAGCTTTAGAAAAGGATTCGTTATATTCTGTACAGCTGCTGAAGTACCAAATCTCAATCAGTTTAAAACAAAGTCGTAAGTATACAGAAGTGACCAAAAGAACACATGACTCCAAAAGAACATTTAATGGTCCTAGAGCTTTCTTTTACCTCGGGGTATTCCATTAGAAAACCAAAATATAGAAAAATTGTAAAGTTGATGTCCCCCAATCCTGCTTTTCCACTCTGCAAAAGTATTAACTATATTTATACCATAAGGCAATGTTGGATTTTGGCTAATTGCTGAATTATCTCAATCTGGTTGCTTAAGGCTTTCCCCTCTCTTTATATGTATTTTTCTCTCAGTATTAGATGGCTAGGTTTTAATGGTCTGGATAATTACCTGAATTTTCTACCTTTTTTTTTCTCTTCTTTTTTTTTTTTTTTTTGCCCTTTGGCACTAGTACATGCAAAGTTAAAATTAATGCAGGGACATCATCTGGCACATTTTTCCAATCTTAAAAAGGTAAATTCCCAAACCTCAGTTGAAGTATTTCGATTTTAGCCTGAGTTTTCAAGATGATTGCTTCCTCATGTCTCCACTTAATTTGGTTTGTATAGATATAATCATGTGAACAAATATGTGTGGATTGGAAGACTTCTTGGCTGTTAGTGAGTTGGGCATTCAAAAGGGATTGTATATGGGAATTCTGGAATTTATAATCCTTTTCACTCTGCCATTAATTAAAAATGCCCCAGAGACAGATTGGGAGTGACCCAGGGTTAAGGGGCTGGAGGTTAAGCCTTTTAGCTTTGAGTCTCCAGTTTGAATCTGATCTAGGCTGGTAATAAACAAGAGCTACTGCTATTTGATAGCTGTTTGGTGACCCATGTGAAATGAATTAGTAATCTCAAGCCTGTTCTGGTAGACAGGTGTCCTTACACAGTTGGAGTTGATAGCCTCTGCAAAGGAGTCCAATAATCTAAACAAAGATGGAAAGGAAAGGACTTCTTGAATGTTCTCTTGTCTTGCTAAGATTATTGTGCAGTAACTTGGAAAACTACAAAGGCTTAGAATTTCATATGCCCAGCTGGTAAAAGAGCCACGTGAATAAAAAGTGATGAAGGTGGGCTTACGAGACTGAGAGAGTGGGTCAAATGAGAATCAGGTGGTAGGTCTAAGAGAAATGTAATATCCTCAGCTTCTCATTTTTTCCCCCTCTTTTCTGTTGGGCTGTCTTGGGAATCTGTGTTTGTGGAGGAAACACTGGCTGTGTTTGCCCAGGGCAGATGTGTATATCCCCCAGCCATCAAATATAGCAGCGGCAGGACAGATGGACCTGTGCCGGGGTGGAAAGAAAGGGAATGGTACTGGTAACTCAGGTAGGAAAAGTAAAACCATGACAAGCTTTCTCTTTCTTTTTTTTTTTTTTTCAGACTTGATGTGCCGAATTGAAATAGAAACGCTTTCAGGAAGTTTTGAGGCAGGCTATTCAGAACGTGGCTTGCTCTGATTTTGTTGTTAGGTTAATGGGATCCAGCAGTACCTTCATCCACGTTTTAAATAATATATATTAAGGTGGTTGCATGTGTTTTTGTGTGTATTAAACACCAATACACACAATCCTTCAATATACCTAAATATACATAAATTTAGGTATATTTCCTTCAATATACCTAAATTTTTTTCATAATAATATGAATCCCTATAGCTTGCTATTTTTAATGATCGTCGAAGATACTATAATTTTTTTCTTTTTAGCAAAAATTACATTTTCTTTCTGAGTCAGGTTTATAGATTATTATTATTTTTTTAAGTCCCAAGTCCCAGCTTTATGTATGTGTGCTATATGCCAGTGCTGGAGAAGGCATGATAGTCCTGTTAGCACTTCTTTTTTTTTTTTTTTGAGACGGAGTCTGGCTCTGTGGCCCAGGCTGGGGTGAGCGGCGCCATCTTAGCTCCCTGCAAGCTCCGCCCCCCGGGTTCCCGCCATTCTCCTGCCTCAGCCTCCCGAGGAGCTGGGACCACAGGCGCCGCCACCACGCCCGGCTAATTTTTTGTATTTTTAGTAGAGACGGGGTTTCACCGTGTTCGCCAGGATGGTCTCCATCTCCTGACCTGGTGATCCGCCCGTCTCGGTCTCCCAAAGTGCTGGGATTACAGGCGTGAGCCACCGCGCCCGGCCACCCGAACTGCAGTTTTTTATCTTACACAATTTTTCAAAGATAAATTCATCAATATGTGATGGATGTTACCACGAATGCCATGTCTAGCTAAGGTCTAATCAAAGAAAATTTATGAAGAACCTAAGAGTCTCTTTTCTTGATTCCCTTTTTCCTTATAATATCTTGCCTTTGGTCTTGACTTCTTTATAACTCATCCAGAACCAAGTTATTTTGTCTAATTTTTATTTATTTGTGTGGTGTTTGCTTTGTGATGCCATTGCAAATAATTTCACATAGATGTTAGTGCCTGATTGTAGATTAAATATAAAAGTTGAACCATATTAAGTTGCCCGTATTTGACCATCAATTTCATGCTCAAACCACATCAGTTTCATGTAGTTCAGCCTTGCCACTTTGAAATTTGCATATAAACAGTGGAATTCCAATGCATGGCTATGTTAGGGAATTAGACTCATGGTAGTCAGTGTCAAAGATATTTGAGGGAATGGAGACCTTTTATTGGGAGTTTCAAACTCCCATCATGAAAGTTATTACTATTACACACAAAAGGGGCCTCTGTCTTTCTTAGAAATGGCATATATGTGGTCCCAAAATATTAAAAAATAATTGCAGTACATATTTATTGGTTCACTTGGAGACTTAAATTTTAAACTTGAAATAATACCTGCTATAACTTTACTTCAAGGCCATTTTGGGAAAAATTAGTTTTAAAATAAATGATTTGTCATAAGTTGCTGTCTATTATTTATCTCCTTAGACTGCCATATTTCCTTTAGTGTGTAGGTCTTGACGATGCCTTAATATTCCAGGAGACCATCCAGAAGCTATTGGGATTTTGAGGTTATTTCCATATAATCAGATATACCAGGTGTGGTGTTATTTCCGTTTTGAAAACAAGTAAACTCTTGCTTAGAAGCTAAGTAACCTGCCCAGGGACCCAGCAACTGTGGTCAAAACTGTGTTTCAGACTCAATTCAACGGGACTTGACACATGTTTCCCTGAACCATAGAGAAAACTGGCTTCTGGTGACATCACGTTACATTTTCTCCTTCAAATGCACTTTATTTTCAGCCAACATAATTAAGACATCACTGAAGATCATATTACAAGCTCTAAAACATATTTTGAGACTGCAAGTGGGGAAATACATTTTCCAAATAACTAAGTTAATCAGAAATGATTTTTGCTTCAATCCTTGTGGTTAGACATTTTTCTGAAAACTTGTCTGCTCTCCAGCCTTAAATTCCACAATTTATATATCAACATACGCAATTCAAGAAATATTTACTGAACATCTACTATGTATCATGTGCCTCACAACAGGGAAGATTAATGATAATTGTAATGTGCTCATGTGAAGCATATTATGAAATGGGAGATAGAAGGTATAACAGTATACTGATTATAATTCATCATTTTAATCTGAAGTTCTTTTATAGCTCGTGTGTAACAATCAGAGTTCTCATTATATTAAATGTAATGTGTATTAAGTGTAGGAATGTGAGCTAGACCTCAGGCTTTCTTGGGCATAGCCAGTATGTAACATTTTGCGCTACAAACTTTTTAAAATAATAATGTGATTCTACCTTTGAAACTACATTGCTGCAAAAGAAGGAGTAGGAGGAGTTTGCAGAGGAGGAGAAAGAAGAAAAAGAGGGGAAAAAAAGAAAAAAACCTTAAGAAACGTGCTTTAACCATATAGATATTTGTCAGCCCCCAACTATGTGCAAAATGTAGCGCTAGTCCCTGGGTGGTCAGAAAGGACTTGTATTAGAGTAATAAACAATAACACAAATAATTAAATCAGTGGCAAATGTGGTGTAATCGAGAAAATGTTAAAAAAAATTTGACAGAGTTAATGAAAATGTGAGAATAAGTAACATAGAGTGAACTAAATGAATGAGGAGCTGACATTTCATCTGAGACCTGAAGAATGAAATATGCAAACTGGTGAAGACATTCCAGGCAGAGGGAACAGCTCGTGCTGAAATTCTGAGGTACAGCACAGCACAGCATGATGCAGGAATAAAAAGAATCTCACTTAAGCTGAAGCTGGTATCAGGAAAATAAGAGAGGCTACTGAATTGAAGCAGGTATGGATAGGTACCTTCATTCCAGATAGTTTACTCTATTTTACTACTAGATCTAGGGAAAAGTGTTTCACTAAGATGTGTCACTAGAGAAAAAGGGGTGCATCAAAAACTAGCCTAGTATTTTTGGGGGGCAGAGTCCAAAACTGAATTCCTTATGACTCTGTAAACATGTACATGCTTCTTAATATCTACCTGATAATACAAAGTAAGAGGGCTGAATAAAATCTTATGTTATATCACCTATAGTGATATTGCCTATAAGAAAAAACAACAAAACATTGAGAGAATAAAATGTATTTTATCCACCCATTATAGAAATCACTTTGCTTACATCCTCAGTTTTAGCCAAGAAAGTAGATTAGCATAAGTCCCGTTGGATTTCCTATTAATGCTGTTCCATGAACCATTTAAGAAGAGTTTTAAATTTGATCTCTTCTCTGTTTCTCTGAATACATCTTTGAAAAAAAAATAATTATTTTCTAGCCTCATGGACACACACTACTTTTAGGTCAATAATATTACTTTTCCTAGCCTTCCTTACTGGGAAAAAAAAATGTGTTAGCTTACACTGGATTGCTTTTTTAACAACCTAAGTTAGGGTTATATTTTGCAATGGGTTTCCAAAACTACAATCTCCAAGGACTTATATTTGTAACTGCATTTCAATTGTCGATTAGCTAAAGAGTATATCATGCGAATCCACTTAAATGTGCTCAGAGCTACAAGGTAATCCCTTTGTAAATTTGGTGTTGAAGGGTGCTTTGTAGGGTAAATTCACTTTCAATTGTAGTTGGCCTACTTGAGCCATAATTTGACTTCTGATATATTCTAACATCTGCATGATAATGAATTATATTATCATGTAATGCCAATGTTTAAAATATTTGTAACAGTTAAGATTTTACCCAAGAAGTTCAAATTAAAAACACAAAATAAGGATATAATTATAAAATACAATAATAAATTAAATAATTTCAATAGTAAATCAAGGAAAATCTTTCAAGAAACACACATTTTAGGTTTTCTTTTAATAAACTATGAAATTAAAATTTAACTAGACATAGTGAACATCACTAAGCCTTTAATGTTTTGTTGGTAATAATGTAATGTAGTTAGGTCCGAGGGATCCATTCAAGTACTTAACAACTTTTGAGCATATAATGCACGCCAGAGAGTAATCTAAAGGATAAGAAAAAGAGATTAATATGAAGTAACCCCTCCCCTCAAAGAGCTGATAGAGTCACCAAAAAATAAATTAAACCAAATATTATGGATTTTATGCTGGGAGTACATTCATAGCACAATGAGGTAACAAAAGAAAAATATTAAATATGGAAAGTCCAAAAATGGACTCCATTTATTTATTTATGATGTTTAAAAGCAATAAATAATGATTTCCTGTTTTCATTTAAAACTTTTATGTTAAAGAAACAAAGGACCACTAACATCAATGTGAGTACTGAATATGCAGCTAATCTTCCAAAAATCATCATTCATAAAATGAACCCGTAGCCAGGTTTCAGGAATACAGATAAAAATGTTACTCAAATGTCAGTGGGTATGTTTTAATTTGAAGATCTAGGATAAAATTATAGTCTTATCACTTTGTAGCCTACGAAATGAAGAAAATCACTTATCTTCTCTGAACTCTGGTTATTTGATGAATAAATGTAAGTATTATTTACTTACCTACTTGTCAGTGTCCTCATAAGAAAACTAAGTAAGCTAATGTATGTGAAGCCCACATAAGAATATTTGAATTCTAGTTAAGTCTATTACAGTATCTAGTCCATTGAGGCATATTATATAATATAAGTGTGGGCCTCCTTTTACCGTTAAATATGTAACATTCTTTTTTTATTTTTTGAGATTTCTGGGGTTTTTTTTGGTTTTTAAAAAAATTATTATTATACTTTAAGTTCTAGGGTACATGTGCATAACGTGCAGGTTTGTTACAT
>NW_012105575.1:2390945-2447635 GCF_000951045.1 Mandrillus leucophaeus
TTTTATTTCACTGAGCAGTGGTTTGTAGTTCTATTCATGTAGTTTTATTCATGTAAAAAGTAAATCTTTAAAAATAGTTTATTAAAGATGTTAATGGAGTTAATGTTTTAAATTATTGATAAAGATAGTATATGTAAAATATAAAAAATAAAATAATAAAAATAGAAAATAAATATAAATTATAATATGTAAACATATTTTAAAATATTTTTTAAAACTATCTTGACCACACCCTTTTCTGCATCCATCGTCTCTGTTTTGCATTATAAATTAATAACTAAAAATATTTGCCTACATTATGATCTTAAAACATTTTTTAAAACAATTTTGAAAAACTATATATCCACCCCTTGTACATTTCAATTGATCTTTAATTTTTTCATCATAAATGTAAGTACTTGTAAAGATCAAAATATGCGCATATTAACATTTTAAAATAAAACACCAATAATTAGACATATTGACATCATGTGCCTCTGGATACAATGTTTTGAGAAGCATGCAGCATCAGTTCTATTATATTCCTGCCCCAAATGCATAACCTGAATTTAATCATGGAGAAATATTATAAAAACCCCAATTAGGAAAAAATGTAGAAAATAACTCGCCTATGTTCTTTAACAGTGTAAAGATAATGGGAGACAAAGAAAGAATGAGGACCTCTCCCAAATTAGAGGTAACTAGGAACATGTGCTAACTGGATGCAATGCGTGATCAGGATTTAGATCCTAAACCAGAAAAAGAATGAGTCAGATAGAGGGAGCTACTTAAATAATATCTGTTGCTTAGTGTTAAATCAATGCTTATTTCTAGATTTTTATGATTGCATTTATGGTTATGTATTAGGTTAACATTAAGAAAGCTAAGAGGATACACAAGATTTGTATTTACTATTTTTGCAATATTTGTAATGTCTAAAATGATCTTAGAATAAAAAGCTAGAAAATTTTGAATTTTAGTTTCAATTAATGTTTGTACACAATTGATTATTAATTATAAATATATTAGACATTTTGATAAATATTTTAAGAAGAGTAAAATTATTTGGAATGCAATAAAAGGAAATTCTTTTTCAATGTATATATTTTCAAATGAATAGGTTTTAAAACTGTAGGTTCAACATCAATTTTTCTGTTTTTGTTTTGTTTTGATTTTGTTGTGGTTTATAAATGCAAGCATGGACATTTCATATTTAAGTAAATTAAAGGATGGGAAAAGAATTTTTTAAATCAATGAGAATTTATAAACTTTTTACTTTTTATGTCCAAAATAAAGAAGTGTTTGTTATAAAAGTATTTTTTAATAACTTAATAGCCGACAACTTTATTTGGTTCTCTTTAAACTTGGCTAAAAACAAATAACTGAAAACACAGCATTTGGATCATCACGCTCTCATTTTCTGTAAAAAATATTTAAAAAATTTTTATTGAAATATATCAAATTACTGATAATGAAATTCTTTAAAAAATTAAAGACAGTGTTTAAATTAACATAATCAGAAAGTGTTAGGAGAATTAAAAAGTTATTAATTTCTAAACACCAGCAGTATGTGTTTTTAATAAAATACTTTTATTGCATGTCTTAAAATATTTTTCAGTCTTGAAACTTCAGATTTAACTAGGTCAATTTTGGAAAAACATCTGCAATATAACATACTTCCTAAAGCTGCTTTTTGTTGTCAAACCAATCAACCAGATCAGACTTACTTTCTGTCAGGACAAAGCAAGCATATAAAAGCAAACAAACATGTAATGTCTCAATTACATTATTGAAATTTTCAATGAATATTACTAAAAAATTAAGGATTGAAAACATCCTACAGATTACTAAAGGCAATTGATATAATGTAATTAACTAATGAATGTTTATTACTAGTTTTAAAACGTTTTAATAATTTAATGTTTTATGTGAAACTGTATCTTCAGTTATTTAGTAGGCAAAAGTATGATAAATAACATTTTTTATGAATATATGTACATTTATATTTTGAATTCTAATTTTAAGTTTTGGAGGAATAGTTAATTAATCATGTATAAAGTTCAGAAATATCTCCATCAATTACATTAAATATTGTGGCAATCTTTCCTGCTTATTTAATGAAAATAAAAATGTTAATAAAATTTATTTTTAGCTACCATGTAACTTTAATTTTCAGTTATAAGAAGTGAAAAAACCTAGAATTTTATAGATTAAGTAAGATGACTATTGACTGTGATTGGAATAAATATCTTATATAATTGAGAAAACAGGTTGAAACCTCTGTATTGAGTAGAACATACGTAACCTAAAAATATCTCAGTAAAATTTTTCTGTAGATTTTTTTCTATTATAAATGGACATGTTTGCCTTTTATTGTTTAGTGATCTCTATCATTAAATTGCCTGTCAGAAAATGTTTGCCAATTTTCATATCAAACATGTGTTAAGTGACAACTTTTCCAATGTTGATATTAAAATTATTTTTAAACCTCATCAACTGATAAATATGTAATAGTAATGCATTGTCATACTTTTAATCTTTTTGATTTTTCTGGACATTAGATCTATTTTCTTATGTTTATTCTTCAATTTGATTTACATATATATAATAACTTGCCTATCTATGTCCCTTGCCCATTTAGTGAGTGGTTTGTTTTGTTTCTTTATTAATTCTTACGTCTCTCTCTCTTTGTGTGTGTGTGTGTGTGTGTGTGTGTGTGTGTGTAGGCAATTAATCCTTTGTTAGTCACGTTTGTTTCAAAAAGTTTCCCCAGTTTTTTTTTTAAAACTTTTAATTTAGATATTACTGTGCAACTTGTATTAAAGCAATTCAAGAAATTGCAATTAATTGCTTCTATTAAAGCAATTAAAGAAAGAAGAAAGTTATATGACCAGCTGACTCGTGGTTAACTGCTACTTCCATGAGTCTCTATTAACATTTGAATTTGTCATCCGAGTTTTCTAGATCTCAGTAGGCAGTTTTGAGATGTGAAAACATTAGTTTGCTAAAGATTTTTAAACTCTGTTTCTCTTTGATTTTCTCATGCTCATATAAGGGAAGCAGTCTCGAGAAAGCAGAACTCTAGTCAATGGTTAAGAAAGTTCAGAAGCAATCAATGTATATCACAGATTCCTCCAAAGCACAATTATTGGTCTAATATCACCAGTATTAGGAGACCAAGAAGCTGTCAGGAATCCGTTCCTCCTTCTCCACTCTTCCCAGTCTAACAACTGCTTCTGTTAGAGCCAGCAGAACACCAGGGGTTCCTCATTCTCTGGAGTGAGTGAAACAGAGACACTAAGCACGGCTGAGCACAGAGACACGGAGACACTTTACTGAAAATTATGGATTTTAGTCAAGGTTTATAAACTAAATGTTTTGCTCTCAGTCCTCAACCCCCATACAGATACCAGACTAAGCCCCATGATAGTATATTTTTGAGACTTCTCTAGGGACTGACCAGCCCAAGTGGAAAAACTCTAAAACTAAAATCAGAGGTTCTGCATAGAAATGGATCGGAAAAGTCTGTCTACAGTAAAGAATCATACTCAGTCAGCACCCCCACCCCACAACACAAAGGAAGTTTCCATACATTGTTTTAGTGCTACGTTTATAAATATAAGCAGGCTGTCAAGAAACATCAGAAAATTAAGAAGACAATCTGACCTGAAAGTTTGCCTTAAGGTAGTCAAGCAGAAAAACAACTTTCAGAAAAGAGAGGCCATGCAGTCAGAAACTTGGATAAAATACATTTTTGTTTTTAAATTGAGAGACAAGAAATACTGCATTCAAAAATGAAAACTGTATGAATGAATTACCAGAAAAAATAGCTTTTGGCAATTAAAAATACAAGAGCAAAAATTAAATAACTTTACAGCAGTGATGGAATATAAAGTTGAAGAAATCTACCAGAAAGTAAAATTTTTAAGAGACTGAGAAAATAAAAAGATAAAAAATTTAAAAATTAGTCTAGGAGGCCTCATAACTGAATAATATGAATGTAAGAAAGGGAGGACCAAGAAGAGGAAGAAATTATCAAATTACTAATTCAAGAATTTCTCATAATTCTGATATGAGTTTTCCAATTAGATGGCCCATTGATTACCCAGTAAAATGTATAAAAATAGACACATGCTAAGGCACATCATTGTGAAATTTCAGAACACTGTGGACAAATATTTAAGTCTACGTATTTCCAAACTGGAAAAAGAAATCATTTTCATACAAAGGATCAAGAAACAGAATAGTATCAAACTGCAATGGCAGCCAACACTAGAAGCTAGAAGACAGTGGGACATTGCTGTAAAATTCTGAGAGAACACTAAATTAAATACCTAGTTAAGACATCAACTAAAAATGAGGGTAGTAAAAGATATTTGCAGGCGTAAAGGCTGTCAAAGAATATGATTTAAATGAGCCCTTTTCCAGAAAGCTAGTGGGAGATTTCTTTCTCTGATAAACTTACGAAAAGGGACATGGGATCCAGGAAAAAGGAGGCTCTACACAGGGGAAGTCTAGAAAATCCCAACATGATGGTGAAGGGACATCCCAAGACCATAATCACACCTTACGCGGTGGGAGCAATGGTGAGAGATACGTAAAAAGGATTACAAATGATAGAACATTTGTAAAAGAGGATTAAAATGATAGAACAACTAATATATTTGAAGATATTGAAAAAGAATGTATTCAAATTGGTGAGCATTTGAGATTAAATTGAAAACAATGCAAATGCATAAAACAATACAATTTACTTTGAAAAGTTTGACAGAAGAAGAAAAGTATAATATTCTGCATGGATCGGCTATAAATACATATTTCCTTCCAAGAAAGGCAGACTGCCATATACAGTACCTCATTGCTTGTCTGGAGTCTTGGAAGCTGGGCTACTCTGTGTTCTACAGACAGACCTAGAGAGTTTGGAGGTTCTAGCAGCAGAACGCAGAAGAAAGATCCGCATCGCTCAGGAGGGAGGGCGTCCCAGTTTCTGGAGGGGAGCATGGATATCGGTGAGGGAAAAAGGAGACACCGGCCTAGCCAGCGAGGTCATTGTAAATCTACCCTGGTGATCGCTGGAGTGATAGATGTGGCAGCCAGAGCGCCTTCACATCCAACTCTAAATATTCTTCAATGGAGTAAGCTGTTTCAAACACTGAATAATAATCTAATAAAAATGAAATCAGCACTATTATTTGGGGAGGATTTTGTGCCTAAGACGGGGATGGTGAAAATGTTAAATCCTAAGCTTTTATATATTTAAAAAAATCAATGGGTAATACGTAACAGAAAATCAAGAGGTACTGATATAATCAATGTTTTTAGAGAAAAAGAGGTAAATATTTTAAAATTTGTTAATAAATATGAGAAACAGGAAACTAGAGAGGCTGAATTCATAAAAGGTATGCCAACTATTTGACTTTTGAAAAAATTCACTGTAATCTTGACAGAATTATGACTTTTTAAAAATAAAACATAATTTCAGTAAGAGTAAGCTAAAGATAGTACTGAAAATATAAGAGAGTTTAGGATAATTTCCGGCTGAAGCTTTTGGAGGAGGAGAAATACAGAATGATACCAGAATCAAACTGTAGCTTTCATGGTGGACAGCAAAAAGCAAATGCAGTTGAAGCTCCAGGAGCTGAAAAGGTTGCGAGACTGATGACACCATGTTGGAAAGGTCAACACGCAGAAAATGCCATGAGCTCCTCCATTCTTTTGGGAGAACGCTAATGAAAAAATCCAAAGGAAAATTCAGTTTGCTGACTGATAGCTCTAATGCCTGAGGGGGTAAGAAAAAGAATCACATGATTTAAAGTTAAGGCAGTTAGGCAAATGAAAGTTGAAAATCGGTACTAAATTGTAAAAACACCTGAACTAGCAGCCCGTTGAAGTATTAAATTCTAGCATTCAAACACATTTTCCCAGGTGTCTGCTCCTCTCACTTGTATGCCCACGAGTTTATGATTCTCAGAAGAGGAGTTCTCAGGGAGTGGGAAGATTTCATCGTGGTTTACAAAACTGAAATACAGTAAATAAAAGTTGGGTTTACTTTTCCATCAGATTTCATACATTTTGTGCTAATATCCTGACTTCTAAGGTGGAGACACAGCCAAGATTCAGAATTTTGAAAAAGGAAGTGACTTCCGGTCCCAGAGGGTTCTGTCTGCTCATATTTCATAAGAGGGGACTGAGGCTCAGTCAGGTTACATAATTTGACTAAATTCACATAGTTAATTAAATAATTATGTTTTGGAGATATACATGTCACAAAAATTGAGATTCTATTAGAATCTCAAACCATACTAAATAAATAGTTTGAAATTCTCTGCCTCACACTTTGTATGCCGCATTCATGTTTTTATCATACTGATTACAATCAGAAGAAAGTATGAGATAAATGTTTTTTTATCATGATACATTTGGATAAAAATAATGAAAACTGAATAACTCTCTCACTGTAAAGCTTCATAGAACAGTCCAACTGTAGCAAAAAGAAGGCTACCGTAGGTGGATTTTCACTTAACTCTGTGGCTAATGTTTGTGTGGCAGCCATAATATTATGTGGGGAGAAGTTATTTCCATCTTTTCTTTTTATTAATTTTTAGCATTTTAGCAAACAAGTGTAGCAAATTGCCATGGGGCTAGGAAAGAGAAAAGGAGAAAACAGGATGATTTTTAGATTCTATCTTGTTTTGCATCCTGAAAATATAAACCAAAAAAAATGGTTTAAGGAGTCTTTGAGGGAAACCATATATGGAATTCCACTGTGGAAATTTTATAATCACTTCCCTAAAAATAACAACACTTTAATTGCTTATGGAAAAAAACTACATGCATAAGAACCACTGTGGAAAGAGAAGCATTGTGATGAAGAAAACAAAGAGAAATTAAATTCAAATCAGAGTATTTGCTTAATAGCTTAGGCAGTTGCTAATGTTTATATATTATACTGTGAATTATAATGCTTAGATAATGAATTTGTTGCTTTTTGAAAAGTCATGAACATTTCAACTCACAACTTCTCATACTAAACAGATATGCAAATATTGTTAAGAGGATTGTCTATTTTACAATAAGGTTAATTTTGGTAAAAGGCACATTAACTCCGTAATCATAATAGGGCTAATCAAGGCTGGATTTGATAAAGAAAGCAACAAAGGTAAATGTTAAAGAAAAAAATAGCCAATTTGGATAATTTAGGCCAATGTAATAATTTTTGTTTTTAAATAGAAGGGCTAGATTCTTTTGACCTGACCTGAAATGAAAAAGAGATAATTTCTTTTCACTTACCTTCTTTTGCAGAATTTATTAAATATATTCTGATTGTGTATTATTATAGACTTGAAGATGGTAAGGAAATCTTGAAAGTATATACTGCTGTCGAGCTAATATTGAATATATATTTTGCTCAGGAAATGTGATAAAACTTCTATAGACTATTTTCACTTCAGTTCTAATTTATTTCTAAAAGTATTTGAAGATGCTTGTATATTATAGTCTATAAAGTATTTGAAGATACCTGTATATTATATTCAGTACACTAATTAGATGCTAACATTAAATGTTTATTTTTAACATTAGAAACAATTTTATTTCTTAAAAATTTAAAAAGTAATCTGTTTAAGACATTACTCCTTCTAAATCTGAATATATGATCTATTTCAAACATAGATTCAGAATTTTGAAAAAGGAAGTGACTTCTGGTCCCAGAGGGTTCTGTCTGCTCATATTTCATAAGAGGCGACTGAGGCTCAGTCAGGTTACATAATTTGACTAAATTCACATAGTTAATTAAATAATTATGCTTTGGAGATATACATGTCACAAATATAAAATCATTACATGTATTTATAAATGAGAAACAAAGACTCAGAGTGATAATGTGACTTGTCTTAGGACGGTAACTAAATGTTGGAAGATCTGAAAATCAGTCATGAGTGTGTGTGTGTGTATATATATGTAAATTTTTATTTCAGTAATTTTTGAGGTACAAGTGGCATTTGGTTAAATGGATGCATTATAAAGAGGTAAATTCTGACATTTGATTTCACCTGTCACTGTAGTAGTGTATATTTCCAGGAATTTATCCATTTCCTATAGATTTTCTAGTTTGTGCATGTAAAGGTGTTCATAGTAGCCTTAAGTGATCTTTTGTATTTCTGTCATATTGGTTGTAATAGCACCCATTTTACTTCTAATTTAGCTTATTTAAATCTTCTTTCTTCTTTTCTTGGTTAATCTTGCTAATGGTCTATCAATTTCATTTATTTTTTCAAAACAGTTTTTCGTTTCATTTATCTTTTGTATTTTTGTTGTTGTTGTTGTTCTAAGTTTATTTAGTTCTCTTCTGATCTTTGTTATTTCTTTTCTTCTTCTGGGTTTGGGTTTGATTTTTTCTTGTTTCTCTAGTTTCTTGAGGTGTCACCTTAGATTGTCCATTTGTGCTCTTTCAAACTTTTTGTTGTAGGCTTTTGATGCTATAAAATTTCCTCTTAGCACCATTTTTGCTGTATCCCAGAGGTTTTGATAGTTTGTGTAACTATTATCATTCAGTTCAAGGAATTTTTAAATTTCCATCTTGATGTCATGTTAACCCATATATCATTCAGGAGTAAATTATTTAATTTCCATGTATTTGTATAATTTTGAAGGTTCCTTCTGGAATTGATTTCTGGTTTTATTTCGCTGTGTTCTGAGAAGATACTTGATATAATTTTGAGTTTTTAAAATGTATGGAGACTTGTTTTGGGGCCTCTCATGTGATCTTTCTTGGGAAATGTTCCATGTGCTGATAAGAATGTATATCTGCAGTTCTTGGGTAGAATGTCCTGTAGAGTTTATTTATTCTAGCATGTCATTTAAGTCCATTGTTTCTCTGTTGACTTTCTGTCTTGAAGATCTGTCTAGTGTGGGTCAATGGTGTATTGAAATCCCCCACTGTTATTGTGTTGCTGTCTGTCTCATTTCTTAGGTTCGGGAGTAATAAATCTATGAATCTGGGAGATCCAGTGTTTAATGCATATAAATTTAGCATTGTAATATCTCTTTGTTGAATTGATCCCTTTATAATTATATAGTGACCATCTTTATCTTTTTTTGCTGTTGTTGCTTTGAAATCTATTTTCTCTGACACAGGAATAGCTACTCCTGCTTGATTTTGGTTTCTATTTGCGTGGAATATTTTTTTCTACCATTTAACCTTGAGCTTATATGAATCCTTCCATGTTAGATGAGTCTCTTGAATACAGATGGTATTGGGGTTGTGATTTTTTAAATTCATTGTGCCATTCTGTATCTTTTAAGTGGAGCGTTTAGGCCATTTATATTCACTGTGAATATTTAGATGTGAGGTACTGTTCTCTTCATCATATTTATTGTCACCTAGATATTGTTGTTGTTATGTTATTGTTTTATAGGCCCTGTGAATTTTATGCTTTCAAAATGTTCTATTTTGGTGCATATCTGGCTTTTGTTTCAAGGTTTAGAACTCCTATTAGTATTTCTTGTAGTGCTAGTTTGGCAGTAACAAATTCCCACAGCATTTGTTTGTCTCAGAAGATTTTATTTCTTCATTTATGTAACTTAGTTTTATAGGATACAAAATTTTTGGCTGACAGTTGTTCTGTTTAAGGAAGCTGAATATAGGACCCCAATCCCTTCTAGCTTGCAAGATTTCTGCTGGGAAGTCTGCTGTTAGTCTGATAAGTTTTCCTTTGTAGTATACCTGGTGTTTTTGTCTTACTGCTCTTAGAATTATTTCCTTCATGTTGACTTTAGATAACCTGATGATGATATGACTTGGTGAGGATCTTTTTGCAATGAATTTCCCAGGTGTTCTTTGAGTTTTTTGTATTTGGATATTTAGATCTCTAGCTAGACCAGGGAACTTTTCCTCAATTATTCAAATAAGTTTTCCAGACTTACTATTTCCTCTTCTCCCTCAGAGGCACCAATTATTCTAAGGTTTGGCCATTTTACATAATCCCATATTTCTTGGAGACTTAGTTCATTTCTTTTGATTCTTTTTTTCTTTATTTTTGTCTGATTGAGTTAATTCAAAAGCCTTTACTTCAAGCTCTATAATTATTTCTTCTGTTTGTTCTAGTCTTGTTAAAACTTTTCACTGTATTTTGTAATTCTCTAAATATGTATTTCATTTCCAGAAATTCTGATTGCTTTTCTTGATGATATCTCTCTAAAAAAATTTTAATTCATACCCTTAACTTTTTAAAATTTTTATTAAATTAAATTTATTTATTTATTTATTTATTATTTTTGAGATGGAGTTTCACCCTGTCACCATGCTGGAGTTCAGTGGCACAATCTCGGCTCACTGTAACCT
Organism: Mandrillus leucophaeus; assembly: GCF_000951045.1. Lineage (NCBI taxonomy): Eukaryota > Metazoa > Chordata > Mammalia > Primates > Cercopithecidae > Mandrillus > Mandrillus leucophaeus. Next base: position 2,401,267 of record NW_012105575.1, read on the forward strand.
CTGCCTCCTGGGTTTGCGCCGTTCTCCTGCCTCAGCCTCCTGAGTAGCTGGAACTACAAGCACACACCACCACACCCAGCTAATTTTTGTATTTTTAGTAGAGACAGGGTTTCACCATGTTGGCCAGGATGGTCTCGATCTCTTGACCTTGTGATCTGCCTGCCTTGGGCCTCCCAAAGTGCTGGGATTACAGGTGTGAGCCACCGCGCCACCTGGCCGTAAACTGCTTTTTAAATATGTTTATGATGGTCTTCACCTTTCTCTGATATCTCCTTGAGTAGCTTAATAATTGACCATCCGAATTTCTTATCTGGTGTTTCACAGATTTCATCTAGGTTTACATCCATTGTTGGAGAGGTAGTGTGATGTTTTGGGTGGTTTGTAGAGCCCTGTTTTGTCATATTGCCACAGGTACTTTTCTGGTTCTTTCACATTTGTGTAGACTATTTCTTCTAGTTGTTCTTGAATTTATTTTTGATTTGCCTGTGCTTATTTGTTTTTAATTTCTTTTTTCCCCTTAAGGATAAGACTTTACTGTTTGTAGTTCATCATAGCCTAGTTTGGTTCTTGGTGCTTTCAGAGGTGAAGACTCTGTACAGAGTTCCTTGGTTATAGAGGATTTTTATATAATGCCTTTCTCACATGTTGGTAGCAATGTGCTCAGTGTGTGCACAAGTTTACTGTCTCCTATGGGGTTAGAATAGTAGACATCTCTTAAAGCTTTTCTCATTCTTCCATGGCACGCACTTTTATATCTATTTATTTTCCCCCAGTATTTTATTTACTGGTTTGATGGTTCAGGCTTCAGTCCAGTAGGGGAGGTGGCAGGAACTAGTTGTGGCTAAAGCAGGTGGGTAAATGCAATACTCAATGGTGGGCAGAGGTCTCAGCCTTGATGGAGGTGGCTGGAGAAGCTCTCATGGAGTCCCACTACGGTCTTATCAGGGGGAAGGGTTGGGTCCGCCTTAGCTCCCTTGCCAGGTCAGACACTTCTATCCCAGAGCTCTAGCTATTCAGATCAGATCGGCACTTCTTTTCATCTGCAGGAGTGTTGATGTTCCAAGTAGAAACAAATGTGACTCTGTCTCTCATGCAAGCCTGTACTTGGAGGGTGCTCCTCTGGGGAGGCAGTCACCCTGATGTGTCCCGGAAAGGATGTCTATGGTCATGCCCATGCCAAGCTCACATGAAAGAAGCCTCAACTGTGCCAGTGGTCGTGGGTAAGGGGGAAATACATCCTCCTCTCCAAGACCCTTCATGTGAAACAGGGTTGTCTGAATGTTGGGTTAGAGCTGAAGACTTTCCCTGCTGAACCCAGCACTGCAACTGTGGCTCTGGTTAAAGAAAATTCTCACCAGGGAAAAGATCTGGTGCTTAAGGCCTGCCGCCTAGATTCTTTTGTCCCCCAGGGTGTTCCCTTGATGTGGTGTGCTCCCTCTTCCCCTAGGAGTGGGAGTCCCTGGGAGCCAGACTACTCTGAGTGTTATTGCTCCTCTGGGTCTAGAGGCCCAGGGAATTTGCCACAGTCCAGGCTGGTGCTCAGAAATGTCTGCAGGGGATCTGGTGCTGTGACAAGTTCTCAAGTTTCCCAGCAGTGGGTGGCAGAATCAGCTCTAACTGAGATGGCAGGGGCATGACATAGACTTTATGAGATTTCTTGGTTATTGATAGCCTTAGTATGTTGGCTTTCTTGAATGCCAGTTATAATAGTAGCGAACTGGTCATGTGGACGGACTCAGGACCTCCTGGTTAGCCAGAGTGGTGCAAGCAGTGGTGATAGCTGAGATTGCACAGTCATTTTCTCCTTCCTGGGCACAGTGTTATTCTACCAGGAGATGCTGTAATGGACTGTGTTGGTTGGCCTCCAGCCAGGAGGTGGTGCTCGCACAAGAGAACCAGCTGTGGTAGTAGCAGTGGGATTTTTGCTTGCCTTATATTGCCCAGGGAGAGTATTCTAGTTTCTCAGATAATGGTCAGGGCCATATAGCACGCAAGAGTTTCTGTCTTTTGTGTGAAGCTACCGGGGCAGGTGGTGGGGCAAAGCCAGGTGGGGGCTGCATCGGGAAGGTTTGTGCTGGGAGTCTCTGCCTACAGGGCAAGCAGCAGCCCCTGTGGGTCTCAAGGGACAGGAACGTTTCTCGGGCCACTGGGTTGATATTTCAGAGGGGAGTGTTGCTGCCTCTGCTGCCCAGAAGAGTTTGCACAGGGAGTGGGGAGCAGTGGTGAGTGGGAAGCCCCACATGGTTCCCACACATTTGAGGAGGCAGATACTCTCCTGTGGTGTTCCACTGGCAGAGGTGAGCTGAGTTCCAGTCAGCCTGTACTCAGAACTCTCCACTGCCCTGAGTCATAAGCTTTCCTCTGGGACAGCAGCCACCGTTTTCAGGTCACACCCTTCCCTGTCCACTGCCAAGCTGGGCCCCTGGCTCCTGTACCCACAACTGCACCCTTGACTTATGCTCTCGCAGGTGCAGCTGGCTTTTCACTCTTTGCTGCCCCGGCCCTGACCAAGGGAGTTTGTCACCACAGGAGGTTATGTTGTGAAACCCCATTCAGGACTTCGTTCAACCTGCGACCACTGCCTGCACTCTTTTGGCTGTCCTCTGCAGGGTCCCCTGTGAGGAGCAGTAAGGAATGGTATGGGTTTACTTGATCCACACTAGAATCTGGGAGTGTCTGCAAGGGTCTTCCTGATGCTGCTTCTATTTTTAAATTCCACAACCCTCTACAAGTCAGTTCCTGTGCGGGGTGGAGTTAGGGTTTTCCTCCATGGCCTGGACTCCCAGGGTCCTTGGTTGGGGGGTGTATCCCAGATGCAGTCTCTCCCCCTGTCACACTGGCGACTTGCAGCCCTTCGCCTGACTCACGGTGTAGGCTGCAGCCGCCTGCTTCCGTCAAAGGGTCTGTAGATCCCTTCAGTTTTCTTGTTCAGTTCCTGTGTTGCTTCTTGAAAAAAAGTTCACAGTGTGAATTTCTAAACACTATTTTGTCCTTCCAAGTGGGAGAGGTATGCTAACGATGCCTCTAATCTGTCATCTTAAGAAAAAAGATTATCAAATATATATGTATATATACATATCAAATATATATATATTTAATAGTGCATTATCCTCTAGAGTGATTATGTGTAAAATTCATTAATATCATGCAGATAAATTTGCAACATGATCTTTTGTCTGAGTTTCAGATTATTTCCCACTACCTATTTGACATCTCCACTGGAAGTCTTACAAACATCTCAAATTTAAGATGTCCAAAATTAAACCTGGGATTTTTTTCTGGTCAAATTGTGTTTTCATTCCCACTCCACAGTCTTGTGCATCTCAGTTAATAATACAATCAAGCTGTTTATGCCAGAAATTTAGCAGCAATTGAATTCCCCTTTTCCTCACCTGTCGTACTTAAGCCAGGTTGGTTCCACTTCTAAGATACAACTTGAATAATGTCTCTTCTTTTATCGCTTGTCTCTGTCACCTCACTCAGTCCAGAATAGTCTCAATTATCTTGTCTTCATTACCATCTCATTACCACCACTACTGTGACATCCTTTCCATTTTTCACACAACAGCCTCAGTTATCCACTTAGCAAGTAAACGAGATCATGCAACGCCTCTGCTAAAAACTGTGAATAGATTTCCTCACACTTGGAATAAAACTAAACTGTTTACCATCGTCTAAGAGGATGTTCATGGCCTGACTTCAGCTTGTCTCTCCAATTCATCTTTTAACACTTTCCTCATGATTTATAATTTTCTATTATTCTGTCTTATTTCAATTTCTTGAACACTAAAGAGTATTTATTTATTTATTTATTTATTTAAATCTCAGGACTTTGGTATTTCCTGTTGCCTGGGATTCTCTTTCTCTTACTTTTCCAAGGGTCAGGTTTAGGTGACATCTTCTGTGGTAAATTGTGTCTAATATGGCCCCACATGATCCCTGCCTTCTGGTATGCATGGCCTTGTGTTATCTCCTTCATTTTAGTAACTTTCTTCTAGCCAATAGGATATCTCATCCCAGAGAGGTTGTCACTGCTGCAATGAGATTACAAAGATCTGACTTTTTCTTGCTAGCAGATTCTCTCTCTTGCTGGCTTTGATGAAATAGGTTGTTATGTTTGCAATTCCATGTGGGAAGGATGGAGCAGCCCCTGGCCAGCAGCCATTGGATGATGCCCTCAGTCCAGTAACCCAAATGAAACTGAATCTTGTAAACAACCACGTAAATGAACTTGGAAGAAATTCCTTTCTCAGTCGAGTTTCCAGATGGGACCCTACATCTGGCTGAAACTTTGATTAGAGTCTTGTGAGATACCCTAAATTAAAAGGACCAAACTAAGCAGATCCCAGATTCCTGACTCAGGATTGCATAAATGGTGTTGCATTAAGCTACTCGATTTGAGGTCATTTGTTATGGAATATTTGAAATACCTAATACATCTCAGGGGGATTTCACTGACTACCCTAAAGTAGATCTCTCTGTACTCAACCTTTCATCTGGTTCCATTGCAACATATTCAGAACTTGAATTTATTTTATCTCCTCCTCTTTGGATATTTTATTTGGTTAGGCTCCCCTACGTAAGTGTGAGTTTTCTGAGATTGAAGTGAGACATACATCACTGATTTATCCATGGCCTCTACTCTATTATTGACCTAGCTTCGCACTTCTTTCTAGCCTAGGGTGCTTATGAAGACTATGTGGTCATTAGAGACATAGCATTCTCGTTCGCAATGTTGGAATGCCCCTTCATCTTCATCGGATTTCAATATGTGCTAGGTCTCCTGAAATAAACCTTTCCGTCATCTCCATGTTATGGGAAGAAATGTAGGCACACTTAAGGTTTGAGGTTAGCTATCTTTCACAATATTATTAGGTTATTTAAATTGTCTACACAAACAATGTAAAGTAAAATAGTGTTGTTTGATGAGTTTGGCCAACATATATAGTATAGTAAAGCTGGATAATTCATGCTTCACCAATTGCCTGTTTCTGACTTGCAGGGAATTATTTTTTGCTTGGTTAATCAGGATAATTGCTTTACTTCTTCACTTCACTTTGCTTTTGTAGACACAGTCAGAGTCCAGAAGGGCTAAACCTGCCTTGAACCCTTCAGGTAGTTCAGAGGGCTTCCATCTTGCATGCAACTCCACAGAATATTAATTTTTTTTCTTCTTTTGGGAATATTTTCAACTGAAATGACTCAATAGTTCAAGTGAAGCAGCTGTCAAGGTTGTCTGATTCTACATTTTTAAGGCATAGTCTAATTGTCATAATGCATTCAAGTCTTTTGCTCACAATTAGTTTAAATAATTATGAGCAAATTTATAGCCTTAAATCTTGATGGAAGATGATGAATTATTTGACTTACTTCTTTTGTGGACTTTTTTCTCTGAAAAGTTGTTTTTCAAGTGTGGCTTAATGACTGCTAGCAACTGCCAATTTCCATAACCCTCTGTTGACCTATTTGTTGAGATTCTCACACACACACACACACACACACACACACACGTACACACTGCAAATGACAATGTCATTGGCTCAGTGAACATCTGAATTTAATTTAAAAACTTGGATATTGGCTCATTGATATCTCCTTTGAAATATTATACTTCTCCACATTAATTCTTATATTTTCCTTTTTTAATTTATTGGCAAGTTTTAGCAGGTGGAGTGAGTTGAATATGGACTTGACCTTTCTCTCCTTGGTGATAGGTCAGTAACTGAGGGGTAGAAATGCACATCTACCAAAATTATAGATAGTTTATTTCCAGACCCAACCACTTATTGCTTCCTATGCTTCTATTGTAAGAGAGAATGTTATGATTGCATTTGTGTTTTGATTTCATAAGTAGATTTCTGAGAAACTGTAACTGTTTCCAAGGTAATCGTCATTAGTATTTCACATAACTAAATTGTAAGTCTGAATGTCTTTGTTGTCAGAATCCACCTAACATGTTAAAAGGAAAGAGGTAATAACTTCAAATTTACATTAGCTTCATTCAAATTTAATTTGGCCTCATTTTTCTTTCTTGAATTGTAATGAAGCATATCTATTTAAAGTTTAGTTTGAGTATATTTAAAGAAATAATTTCCCTCTGTTAAGAAAGTTTCGTATGTAGCTTTTAGGTCAAATTAATTATGTTAATAGTATGATGTGTTAGTTTCCACTAATAAGAGTGAAAAGAAAATTTGAGTCGATTTTGAATGACTTTCTGTGGCACAGCCTCTGATGCCATAAAGTCTCTGGTGCATACAGTGTCAAGAGAATTACAAAAGACGTGTATCCAGGAGCCTCTTCTGTCATGTGGATAGTTGGAATAGTGATCAAAACTATCCCAATACATTAAAAAGTTCTGTCACCAGTTGAAAAATAAATCAGAAAATTGAGACTTAAAATGTAGGGATTTGGAAAGCCAGGCATAATGGCATACACCTGTAATGATAGCTGTTCTAAAGGCTGAGGTGGAAGGATTACTTGAGGAGAGGAGTTTGAAGATGGCCTGGGCAACATAGCGAGAGCCTATCTCTAATTTTTTTCTATTAGTGATTTGGGTTAAAATAATAGTGAAAAAATTTATTTTACCTAATGTAGTCATGTAATTGGTCCTGAGAAGTTTTTCGCTGTTATTTATTTATTTATGTGCCTATTATTTTGATGTTGGGAACATTCTATCTTTTATTTACCTCAATTAGTATGAGACGCAGCCAAGTTGTAGACATGAGAAATGACCTCTAGGCAGTTCCAAAACATAAACTAAGGCACATAGAAATTTTACATAGTTTATTTGAACAGACAGTGATTCATGAATTGTGTAGCTGCAGACCACAGAGGGTTTGGGGATCTAATAAAGGGCCACAGAGGGAAGGCTTTAATAGGTCTCTGCAGAATCAGAACAAAAAAGAAAATTTTTGATTGACTAAAGGGGAGCAGTAGCCTTATTGGGAGCACTCCCGGGAAAAGTTCCTACTTAGAGGTTAATTTGCAGTTTCTGATTGGTGCAGCTTCAGGAGTGGAAATTCCTTAGGAGTTAGGTGGCAGTTTCTGATTGGCCTAGAAAATGACTGTTTACATTGAATTGGATTTGGTTTGCTCACATATAAACCCAGGGCACTGGAGCCACCTCAGTCTAATGGCCTCCTAATTAATTATTTAAAAAATAGTCTTTATCCTGGCAAAGGTGGTAGGAAACAGAATATTTTTCTGCTCTCCAGTTGATATTTTTCTGTTCCCTTATGATAAAATATTTTTAGAAGTTATTCACTGTTAAACTCACATTTCCTAACATATCTGAATAAATTACTTTTCAAATAGTTTATAGCATGACCTCCAAGGGCAAGTGAGAAATTTAATATTTAGAATTGCTAAATCACTAATGATATATTAAGATAATATTATAAAAATTACAACATCCTGCATCCTGTGTATGCTCTAAGGCTCACTAACTATAATTTCTTCTTACAGATTATATTTGAACAGGATGATAAGCTTCAATTGTTACTTTTTTTTTTCTGAAATTTTATGAAGAATTACATTATTCCTCTTTTTTTCTTTGTTCATTATAGTGTGAGAAGAGTGTTTTTCCCTCTTTTTTGGTGTTGAAACTTAGAGGGCTAGAAGATATGAGTCAGCAAGCATAAGTGATCAATATCTGGTAAAGGTATAATACTTTACTTTTCTCTCTCGAAGCTACCAGTTTATTCTCCATTTTCATTAAAAAGGAAAGTGAAAACAATACTCCTTAAATCAAACAACCCCCTTTACTTATCATAATGTGTATCCTGTTTAGTTGTTGTCTTGCTGTCCAATCTTTCCAAGATACTTTCTTCCTACTTTTCATTTTGAAGTGTTTGAAAGTTAATGAAGCCTTCTGTGTGGCTCCCATCTTCAGAAAATGCTTCTATAGATCAGGATTCGACCGTGTCTTCTGAACTCTTTTGGTCAGCAGGGCATTTAGTTTTGCCCTTATGCTTTATTTTTTGAACATTTTTATATAGCTGGAAATGCCTAGACCCCTATGAATCTTATCAAAACACAGCAGAGTGCTTAAATGCATCACATTATTGGTATAAATATAAAAAGTTAACCATTGCAATAGACAGTGGAAAATGTTTCAAATCACAGAGAGGCTTTCTTAAGGATAAAGCTGAAAGAAAATAGGACAGCAGGAAAATAGATCTGAGGAGGCCTTCAAAAGTATGGAAATCAAACAAAGCTTTTGGTGAATGAGAGTTTTCTATTGGATTAAATTGAAATGTGTGGATGTTCATGATATATGAGTATTGTTTGTGTGTGTGTGTGTGTGTGTGTGTGTATGTGTGAAGCAAGTAAAACCAAAAAAGGATAGATACCCATAGGACAATTAAGTTGAGAATTGAAGTAAACTTTGAGGGCAATAAAATTAATAAATCCAAATGGTTATTTTCTTCTTTGAATTCATTGTAAATTCCATCAGTTATTCATTTGTACACCCTGTAGAGTCCTGAACTTAAGAAGTCATGAGTAGATTTTTATCTAACTACATATTAAATTGACAAATATTCAAAATTAGATTTCTAAAGAAAATTAAATAAAGATATAAAGAAAACAGAGATTTTTACTTTAATAATTACTATTAGAATGTTCTTCATTAAAATCTTACGTTTTTAGATTGACTCTGTACGTAGCCCAAATATGTTAGCCTGTTGCCAAATTCATTTAATCTAAAGGTGAAAAAAAAGGGAATTGAAGTATTTTTAATAAAATGAAACTAAAATGATAAATAGACTATTCTTTTTTATTCAGCTAGACTGTAAATTCATTAAAGGACAATTTTCTTTTTTCTTCTTGGACACTTCCTTTACTGTTAGGTATTTAGTAAGTAAACTACTATTGGTGAATGAATGAATGAAACTTTTCCAGGAAAATAAATTAAGCATCTTTCTTTCTGTTGACCAAATATAGACCCTAACTAAATGCTTAGTAAAATGCTTACATCATAGTTAAAAATCAAAATATTGTTAGACTATAGACTATGTATTGCTCAGACTTCAAGTTGAGTAAGACAGGGATAGGATTACCAGAGCCAAAATACTGTGAAAAGTGAAATAGAGCAGAAAGAACATCACATTTTGTACCAACAAATGCAGTGTCTGACTCAGGGGGCGATCTTCTCCTAAAGTCCAGAATAAGTGTAAAGACAGAAATCTAATGGTGTCAAAGGAAAAACAGAAAGTAAAGCAGATGCTGGAGCAAGAGTTTGTGTTCTTGCTGTGCAGCCTTGGCAGAGAAAAAGTAGCGTGAGGCAAAAGACAATGAGTCTTCACAATTAAAACTTAACATTTGCTGAGTGCAGCGAGTGGTGAGCAATTTTAAAGAATTATATGAGAAGGGGGGCCGGGCGCGGTGGCTCACGCCTGTAATCCTAGCACTGTGGGAGGCCGAGGCGGGCGGATCACGAGGTCAGGAGATCGAGACCATCCTGGCTAACACGGTGAAACCCCGTCTCTACTAAAAATACAAAAAAACTAGCCGGGCGTGGTGGCGGCGCCTGTGGTCCCAGCTCCTCGGGAGGCTGAGGCAGGAGAATGGCGGGAACCCGGGGGGCGGAGCTTGCAGTGAGCCAAGATGGCGCCACTCACTCCAGCCTGGGCCACAGAGCCAGACTCTGCCTCAAAAAAAATAAAAATTAAAAAGATATGAGAAGGATTTTCAAGGCTAGGAGAGAACAGTCTATTAGATTTAGGCAAACATGAAGTTAGTATAGGCATTTATGTATCGAGGAAGAAAAGGAGACTGAGTACAATGTGTAAGGTGTAAATGAGAAATTGCATTCCTAAAGTCAATGTAGAGGAAGGATACCCGAATTTTTTAACCAGTCATGCAAATTACTTATTCTATTCAATGAGACAACTGCAGGACGCAGCCTTCCCCTTATTTCATAATCTCTATTTCATTTGATGGCCACGTCATCTAACTGCAAAGCTAAGGACCAGCTTCAACTTCACTTTAACTTTATCATTATTCAAATGCTAGTGAGCATATAGAGGTCTTACATTGAAAGATAATTTAGAGTACAAAACACAATCGTAAAATTTATATGGAATGACAAAAGACCCAGAATAGCTAAAGCTATCCTAAGCAAAAAGAATAAAACTGGAAGAATCACATTACCAGACTTGAAATCATACCATGGAGTTATAGTAACCAAAACAAAATGGTACTGGAAGAAAAACAGACACATAGGCCAATGGCACAGCCTAGAGAACCCAGAAACAAATCCACACCCCTATGCTGAACTCATTTTTGACAAAGATGTCAAGGACAAACACTGGGGAAAAAACAATCTCTTTAATAGATGATGCTGAGAAAACTGGATATCTATATGCTGAAGAATAAAACTAGACGCCTGTCTCTTACTGTATACAAAAATCAAGATGGATTAAAGACCTAAATCAAAGACCCCAAACTAGGAAACTACTGCAAGAAACGTTGGGGAAAAACTCCAAGCCATTGGTCTGGACAAAATTTTCTTGAGTAATTGTACGAATGAAATCGCATCAAGTTAAAAAGCTTCTGTACAGCAAAGAAAACAATCAACAAAGTGAAGAGGCAGCCCACACAATGGGATAAAATATTTGCAAGCTATCCATCTAACAAGGAATTAATAAACAGAATATCTAAGGAGCTGAAACAACTCTACTGGAAATAAATCTAATAATCCAATCAAAAGATGGCCAAAAGATTTGAATAGATATTTCTCAAAAGAAGACATAAAAATGGCAAACAGGCATAAGAAAAGATACTAACATAATTGATCATCAGAAATGCAAATCTAAACTACAATGAGATGTTATCTTAACCTAGTTAAAATAGTTTACATAGAAAAGACAGGCAATAACAAACACCTGTGAGGGTGTGAAGAAAAGGGAACGCTGGTACACTGTTGGTGGGAATGTGTATTAGTAAAACCATTATGGAAAACAACTTGAAAGTTTCTCAAAAACTAAAAATAGAGCTACCATATGACCCAGCAATCCCAGTACTGCATATGTACCCAAAAGAAAGAAAACCAATATGTCAAAGAGCTGAACTTCCATATTTGTTGCGGTACCCTTCACAGTAGCCAAGATTTGGAAGCCACCTAGTGTTCTTCAACAGATGAATGGATAAAAAATAGTTGTACCTGTACACAATGGAGTACTATTCAGCCATATAAGAGAATAAAATCCTGTCTTTTGCAACAACATGGATGGAACTGGAGATCATTATATTAAGTGAAATGAGCCAGGCACAGAAAGACAAACATCACATTTTCTCATTTATTTGTGGGATCTAAAAATCAAAGCAACTGAACTCATGGAAATAGAGGGAAGGATGATTACCAGAGGCTAGAAAGGGCAGTAGGGATGGGAGAAGGTGGGGATGGTTAATGGGTACAAAAAGATTAGTTAGAAAGAATGAATAAGACCTAATATTTGATAGCATAACAGGGTGACTCTAGTTAATGATAATTTAATTGTGCATTTAAAACTAACTAAAAAAATGTAACTGGATTTTCTGTAGAACAAAGGAGAAATGCTTGAATGGATGGATACCCCACTTTCCATAATATGATTATTACACATTGCATGCCTGTATCAAAACATCTTATGTACCCAGAGAAATACATATCTCTGTACCCACTAAAATTCAAAATTAAACATTAAAAAAGTGAAAAATACAAAAAGGAACCAAATGGAAAATCTATAACTAGAGACAAAAAGAAAATGTCGTATCTACTGCCTATCATAATGTGAATCACTGTTCATCTGTGGAATGGCTTTCCTTTGTTTTATCTCATTTGTTCTTCATAATCGTTCACTGGGTTGCCATGATTAGCTTTATTTTAAAGATGAACGAATCAAGACTAAGAGAGGAGAGTTTACTTTCCTATGGCAACACACTAGTAAATATTGTAACCAAGATCACAATCCAGACCAGTAACACCAGAAATGATATTCTTTTCTTTTGTCTATACCTTTCTGATTACTAATAACAGAAATCTTTTTTTCTTTTATTTATTTATTTATTTATTGAGACGGAGTCTCGCTTGTCGCCCAGGCTGGAGTGAGCGGCGCCATCTTGGCTCACTGCAAGCTCTGCCCCCCGGGTTCCCGCCATTCTCCTGCCTCAGCCTCCCGAGGAGCTGGGACCACAGGGGCCACCACCACGCCGGGCTAATTTTTTGTATTTTTAGTAGAGACGGGTTTCATCGTGTTAGCCAGGATGGTCTCGATCTTCTGACCTCGTGATCTGCCAGCTCGGCCTCCCACAGTGCTGGGATTACAGGCTGAGCCACGGCGCCCAGCCTAATGATGGAAATCTTTAACTGTAGTCGATCAGAGACCAAAACTGATAGAGAAACCACTATCTTGGGCCTTGAACATTATTATGCCATAGGAAAAAGAGAGCTCTGGAACTATCCTCAATGTATACAAGGGTCTAAAATGTTATGAAGTCCCATATAAGAGAATATCATTTTATTAGTGTCAATATATGAGTTTTGCTTAATTTGATTATCTCTAAAATCTACCACCAGAAAAGTGGGGTCGCAAAGCTAGATGTAGTTGAATTAATTATCAGATCAACACATTCTACCAACTATTTCGCAATAGCTAGTCACAAGGAAATAAACAACACCAACTTTGGGGGAAAAATCACAGAAATGGAAATTCTCACTACAGATAGATAAACCTTGGGCTTTCTTAGATTGATGGCTCTTGTTCCCACTGCAGATGTGGATGCTGTCTTCTGACTTTCCTAGTATTTGAAAAAGGCCAGAACCCTGAGTATCATTCAGATGAGAGTCCTCATATTGCATTCAATTCATGGTGACAATGTAGGCATCTACTAGAAAAAGAGAGAGGATAAATACCTATCAGGAAACCTTAACACTGATTGAAGGTCTGTGGGAAAAAAGCCTATGGGTTAAGGCACTGTATTTCCCTTACTTCTGGTCCAAAAAAATGTATGTGTTTGTGTATAGATGGAAAAATTTTAGTCTAGTTGATTGGGTAGCTTTTTATATTGAATAACTTATATGAAATAGATTTTTGTCATGTCACATAACCCTATAATAAATAAGTTAGATGGAAAGTCTAATTCTGGTTAGTTTCTACTTATTATGTCAAAGGTAGTGTAATCAATGTGACTCAGCATATTGTGGATCTTAGATTCCACATAATATTGAATTGATAATAAAATGCTCTCACTCAAAAGGGAGTAATGCACATGAATTTTTGGATACAATTAGTCACCTGTTTCCATCAAACCACAAGATTTCCAGGAAATAAAATCCTATTATGTGTCAGAAAGTGGAGAGAATTGGGACTATTTGGCAAATACCATTAATAACTACAGTGAACCAACAATGAATTCCCTGGCTGAAATTCAGATTGAATATTGACCATGTGTGAACTCAACTTTGGCACTGACAGAAAGAGTGTTAAGAGCTAGATCATCTACCAATATTTTTTCTCATGTTACATTGCAGTTTGTTGGATTTCTGATTCCTTCTGTCTTGCAAATGCCTTGAGTGAGTCTACATGCTCTTTAAACAGTTATTTGTTCATCCTAGATAAAGCTCCTTCACAACTTTCCTAGACCAGAATAACATTGTCCAGCCATCCCTGCTGTTAGCCATGCTCCAGCATCCCCATTTCTTCCTCATCTATTTGATTCCTGGTTCCATACTGCATAGAATTGCCAAGCTGAATTTTCACAATACTGCTATTTCACATGAATGCACACACCTCAAATAGTATTCTGAAATTTCTGGCAGCAAAGTTGGCCCAAGGGAAAACACTTCCCATCAGGAAGCACACACTGGGTCGCAATCATACAGCTCTGACAGAGAGGTCTCAAAGCTCGCTAACTAGCAGCGTAGATCTTATTCTCCAATTCTGCCATTTCAGTGCTTGCACTATTTTCCTGCATCCAGGAAGTAGTGGAACTTCACAAAGAAATTGATTCCATTTATAAACTGGGGCACTAGGTCAAATCTGAATACCTGCAGAAAAAGCTATTGAAAGTTTCTTACTTTCCCTCCAGTCAGCAAGAAATCTTAAGCTTTGTGAAGGCTCAAGATTGGTTCTCTATATCTGTACCTGAATCATCAAGTATTGAATTAGGTTACTGCCTATAGAATCGAGTACAGTTGTTCTTAATTGTACAACTCACTTAAGTCACTCAAGTTGTTTAGCAAATTCATCTGTAGCCTCAGTATTCAAAATTAATATAGTCTGAAATTTAAATGTAAAGAGGCATTTCAACCCATACTTTGAGAATAACAATTCAATCTTTGATTTTTAGCAGAGCACTGTCTGGTAGAAATATAAAGCGAGCTATGTATGTAATTTTCCATTTTTTTTTAGCAACCACATATATAGTAAAAAGAAAGGGGTAAGTTAATTTTAATGAGATATTTTATTTAAGACAGTATATTTAATATTACCATTTCAACATGCAACCAATACAAAATTATTTGCTGAGATATTTGTATTCTCTTTGTTTGCGCCAAGCTTTCAAAATCTTGTGTGACTTTTATATTTATGGCCATCTCAAATTGGAATAGACACATTTCAAGTGATCAAGGGTCTCATGTGATTATTCATGATAATAAAATGCTCTCACTCAAAAGGGAGTAATACACATATTCAGTAGTGCCCTTCTGGTAGATTTCCCAGGCATTTGAAAAAGCTTGTTTGTCACGCGTTATAAGTTATCTTTAACTTAATCTTCTTGGGCAAAAGGTCAACATGCTTACTATATGTTACAGTGCCAGCACATATCAAGGGCTCAATAAATATTTACTGAATATTTTTAAGTTTCAATGTACAAATATTTACATATTCATTCATCTGCTGCTATGTGCCAGGTACTTTTCTAAGCATTGAGGAATTCAGTACTGACCGAAATAGACAAAATGCTTCCAAGGAGTTTAACTTCTAAAAGTTTATTCCTTTAAATTGATGACCAATACAATTATGAAAATATAAAAACAAAGCATACAATAAGTCAATAGCTTGAGTTTCAGTTGGACTTTTTCTTCCCTGATTATCTTCTCTGTTCATCGTTTCCACGATTCCACCTACTGCACATCAGCTATTACTTTCTGACCGCCCAGGATTTCTTACTGCAGCATCACACATGAGCTTGCCTTCTTCAAGCTGCTTACTGTTTTTCCAGCGGAACAGCTTTTTTAATGTTTCTAGGCCTCTAATCCTCTCCATCTCAGATAGCTGTTAAGTCTTCACTCATAATTCAATGCTAAGTTCAATTAATACCTCTTTCATACGCTTCTCTTTGCTCCCAATTTCAGTTTTTTATTTTCGTTTGTGGCTCACAGATGTTGCGCAGTTCTTTATCATGCCGTTTATTTTGGATTGTAATTGTGTGTCAGTTCTTCCCCCATTAGATCTTTACTGATTTGCTTTAGCTCTTGTAACTTATAGAGAGACTGGCATGACAGGTGCTGAGAGAATGTGTGTGGGAAGGATTGATAATGTACCCATTTCCTCTCTTAGTCTCTTATATTCGTTGCTGATCCAAAAGAAACGGCATTCATGGACTTATGTGCAACAATGTACTACTGATATGTTTGCATCTTATCAGTGTTCCTTCTCATGAGAATTGTAGGGAAACACTAGGAGAAAGACCAAGTCTGTTACACCATGTTGGCAGTGTTTTCCGCTTCTCAGGAAAGAATAGTGCTTGTATCTAAGTTATAGTCCATTATTTTAATTTTCCCACTTTCGTTTTTGGGCATGTTTTTGGGCATCAATGTTTCATAGGCTTTGTGGTTTTTCAGTGCTTAATCCGGAAAGCTATTTCTTACCTATTGTTTAAATTTGAATAAAAGTAATAAAACTTTTCCCACACAACTCTGAAGGTAGCATTATTCACACCTTCACAGAACATTAAATGCACAGATTTAAGCTTTTATCAGCCTTCATTGTGATCCAACTTTATCTGTATATATTTGAGAACCTAGCTGAATGCAATTAGACCACATTGTTTGTATGATATGTTGCACTTTCTGGATTCATGAATTAGCTTCTTCTGGGGATTCAGGGAGTCTGTGTCTGTATTTCTAACACTTTACCACTAGATGATAACACAGGTTTATATACCAAATGTTAAGAGTCTTTCAGTTAAGTGTATTGAAGGTATACTAGAGACCATAATTCTGTCATTCTTTAGAAAATTATCTCCAAACTACTGAAATATGTTTTAATGTCACATATATATTTAATTTATATATAAAGATCATAAACAAAAAATATGATAGAATATAATCCCTGATCTCACAATGGCCCAACAGTGCATTTTTCCACTATTATTCTCAGTTGTCTGTCTTTTTGTTTTATTTGCTTTTCTTTTCTTGCTTTTATGAGATAGAATCTCAGGTTAAATTTATAGTCTTTTCAGAAACCACAAGTGTATTTTCTATAGTTAGCCAGTTTCCAAAACTAAGATTTGAGTTTCCTGGATACAGATGGAGGATATAGACATTGGTAGAGCTTATGTAGTAGAAATAACAGAAATCAGAAATCTGCCAATTCTTGCCTTAGTAAGCAAATGAATTTAGGAAGGTACAAATTCATTTTCTGTATATTGAGGACCATAATAAATTTTTCTTAGAAATGCTGTGGATATAGAAATGAGATAGTATGTCAATTAGAAAGTACATAAAATCCTTTATTTGGAGTTGGTGACAGATAAATGCTAATTCTCTTTTTAACCCACTTTTCTTTTCCGTTTTCTTAAGGATATAAAAATATTGGTTTTATGGTTCTTTTTCCATCCAGCAATTAGAGCATAAGATGTTTCTTTCCAATTTTTTGTCAGTGTATTCTTCCCTATCTCCAAGGAGAATATAGAAAATATCCAAGCCTTCTTTTGATGTGAAACGTGCCACTTAAGTCTTTTTAATTATTTCACGTTTCTTTCATATCTTGAAATATATATTTATTTTAACAAGTTGTCTTTGGAGAAAATACCTTGAACATAAGAAATTAATCCAGTAGTGGTGATTTCAGGTAATTGACTACTTAAGGCTATAAACTTACAGAAAAACTGGATATTACTATGTCTTTTGCTGTTTTCTCAGACTGTCACAGCACTAGCAACTCAGGAGAGTACTCAGAAGGCCCTCTTTAAAGTGAGTAATGAAGGAGAAAGTTATCAACTATTCCTTACTGAGGTCAGTAAAGGGAAATATTTTAAAATACGAGTCATTCCACGCAGATAAATAGAGCCACATAATACTTTATGACATCAATTTTGCTTTATCAGAGTAGTTAAGCTCACACTGCATTTAAATCTATTTTGAGTAAAATCCCTCATTCTGAACTAGAAGGAGGCATTTCAACTGTAGCATTGAACTAGATTTTTAAAAATAAAACTAATTATATGTAATTTACCACGTTTCTTTATACTAACCTATATTATTTCTACTCATACTGATATTGGACATTATGTTTATCAGATCCCCCTCAATTATTCCTTATTTGAAAAATGTCATTTTAAATGAAAGACATAAAATAAACAATGGTTGTATCATTTTCCATCTCTAACAGCAAAGTACCAGTGTCCCGATTGTATCACATCCTCACAAACATTTTGGCATTGCCAATCTTTTTTTTTTTTCCCATCTTAACTATTCTAATGCATCCATAGTGATATTTCATTTTAGTTTTAATTTGCATTTCCCTCACGTTTAATGATGTTGGGCACTTTTTCATGTGTTCATTGGCCACTTATGCATATTCCTTTGTAAAGTGTTTGCTTAAATCTTTTGTCTATTTTTATTGTCATTCATAATTTTTATTGCAGAATTTCAAGAGTCTTGTTGCATTTTGATTTTGTGTATAAAGGGAAGCCAATGTGCATTTTACAAGGAATTTGTTGCTTATTTTGTGTATATATTTTCCTCAAAAGAAAGGTTTAAAGGCTTTGTTTGTGCAGCATTGTAGTCTCCTTTCTCCTCTCTCATGAAACCTATGTCTTCTGCTAAAAATCATCTGCATCCATCTGCTTATCCTTGAACTTTCCTGGTCTGTCCTGAGGGGCATCGACAGGAAGGATGGCATTCCATCCTGATTTTCATTCATGTTCAACAGTTTCTTGGTTAAATTAGATCACAGCAGCCTTCCCCATATTAGCAATAACCAGTTCATTTGACGGAACTGCCCATGTCTTCCTTTCAAACACTCTTCTCCAGGAGGAGTTTACAATTCACATATTTTATACTTTGTTCTCATAGCTTACAAATAGATCAATAAATGTATGTTCCCCAAAACATTTTTATGAGAAAAGTTAAATATCATTGTAAATAAATAATTTTATATTCTTTGATGCAAATAATTACATTGTTATTTAATAATTGTAATTGGACAAGTTTTAAAATTGACTAGGCTTAAAATATGTGAATGGATTAAAATAAGGTCTACAGATTAGCACATGGTTCCATTTTTTGAGAAACTCCAACTAAATGTATTCTTTGCATTTCTTTCTCTAAGGTATAAGCAATGTTGCTAAAACATGGCCATTGGCTTTGAGACTGAGGGGGATAACCTTACAAAACTCCCAAATGCTTCTCCACACTGCCTTAATAATTTCCAGTCCTGCTTCTAATTCAGGTCAGGCTGGACAGATACTAAACCTGAGATGGAAGGTGGACAAACATTTTGTTTCTCCTCCTTTGTTCCTTTTACCATCTCAAGTATGAACCTCAGAATCACGGCAGTCTTCCAAAGTCCAAAGTACAACATAAAATCCCTTGTGACTATTCATGTAAAGCCTATTGAAACAGCACTTGTTACCTTAGAAACAGGATGGCCATTGTTGGGATGCAAGGAGGGATAACTTCTACTAATAGTGAATATGTGCAATGCAATGTATAAAATTTCAAGAAAAGAATGGTAATTCCTTGGTCACTATGATGGAGCAATTAGAGCCCAGACTGTAATAGTAGGTAGCTAGTCAGGCATGAGCAGGACAGGAGAGCACTTCCCCCTACTTCAACCAGGACTTTCAGATGACCATCAGAGATGGTCAGGCGATGGTTAAACAGTCTCTCTAAAATACTTGGTCACAGTCAGCACCAGGAAAAAGAACTCTCTCAATAACTAGAAAAAATCCCAGAACTGGTGATCAGCAGCTTCCCGGTAAGATCTCAGGAACTGAGTGAATGGGCTCAAACCTGCACATTAAGAGGCAGCGTGGCGGAGTTGAATTGGTATGTGGCCTTCCAGGCAGAATTGACTGGTAAGGGAAGAATACCTCAAGTGAGCATGCGTACAACTCCAGAAAACACACTGTGCATGCGGCCCTTCCCGAGCACTAGCAGGACACTGCACATGCGGACAGCCACCCCGACGGAAGAATAAGAGGAGAAGGGATGCGAGACCCTGGAAGTATGTCAGTGTGTGAAACCCTAAGTCAAAGGTCAAACGGGGTACTGGATGCTCTCAAGTCACCGACTTGGCCCTCTTCCAAGTGTACTTTACTTCCTTTCATTCCCTCTCTAAACTTGTTAATAAGTTTTCAACCTGGCTCTGAAACTTGCCTCGGTTTCTCCTGCTGCCTTAGGCCCTTCCTTTTCCGAGGAGATAAGAATTGAGGTTGCTGCAGACACGTATGGATTCACCACGGGTAAGAAGACCAGCATGACAGAAGCCCACAATGGATACAGAACAACTGAAGGAGGATGTTAATTTCAGAGAGTATATCTAGAGTTCACACAACATGATTCAAATTAGCCAACTAAAGAAAGATTCTACAGGAATAAACACTTAAACAAATCAAACAGCCTAATGTGTCTGCTCAGGAATTAATTATTAAATGGTTACTAGGCAACAAGCATAAATACCTTTAAAGGAAAATCTCATTCAGTCCACTCCTAGCAGCACTATGAGGTAACAATTCTCATTTATAGGTGAGGAAATTGAGACTTGAGGAACCTCTGTGACATGTCCAAAAGCTCGTGGCTCTTAGAAGTTGACAGACTTTTAGAATCGTTTTAAAATTAAATTGGTGGGAATGTAAAACAGTGCAGCCAATGTGGAAAACATTAAAAATAGAATTGCCATATGATCCAGCAATTATACTTTTAGGTATATACCCCCAAAATTGAAAGCAGGGTATAGAAGAGATATGGACACACCTGTGCTCATAGCAGTACCCACAAAAGCTAAAAGGTGAAACAACCCGTGTATTCACTGATGGATGCATGGATAAACAAAATGTACTGTATACAGACACGGAATATTATTCAGCCTTAAAAATAAAGGGATGCAGGAATGCATGCAGGAAACTGAGGACATTATGTTAATCGCATAAACGACGAATACTCTGTGATTCCACTTATATGAGGCCCCTGTAGTAGCCAAATACATAGCTAGAGAAGGTAGCATGATGATTGCTAGAGGCTGGAGTTGGGTAAAGTAGGGAGTTATTTAATGGGTACAGAGTGTCAGTTTCACAGGATGAGAAGAGCTTTGGAGAATAGATGCACAGCAGTGTAGATATGCTTAACACTACTGAACTATACACTTAAAGCCAATTGAGATGGTTAATTCTCTGTTATGTTTATTTTGCTACAATTTTAAAAAACTTGACACAAGTACCTGAGTCCGTATTAGGTGACCCATAAATGGTACCATTCTTGTTGTTGTCTACCAGTTTCTTTTTAGTATGGTTAATTTTATTCAGGTCCTAGAATCTGGTGGAATTGAGTGAAATAACTAACTTGAGTTTCTGAACCATCACTCATGAATGCTTCAATAAATTGTTATTGTTTATGAATCATGTCTGTGTCTGTTAAATCTTCACCTTTTTTACTATCACCTTTTACCTCCCTCAGCAATTACACACAAAATCAATTTTCAGCTTAAACTGGCATATGGATAAAGTTCTGTAGAAATAAATTACAGATAGCAACTAGTGGCAAAAAAAGAGTCAGGACTAAAATTGAGGATAGTATTCGTAATGTAAAATATCTAGAAAACAAACTGGGTTGTATTTAACAGCTCAAGTAGCTGGACCAAATACAGATGTGGAACCAAACATGTTTGGTTGGCAGGTCTGGTGCTTTATAAATTTACAAATTAAGAGTGTTAATTTGCCTCCTGGCTAACACGGTGAAACCCCGTCTCTACTAAAAAACACAGAAAAAACTAGCCGGGCGAGATGGCAGGCGCCTGTGGTCCCAGCTACTTGGGACACTGAGGCAGGAGAATGGCATGAACCCAGGAGGTGGAGCTTGCAGTGAGCCGAGATCCGGCCACTGCACTCCAGCCTGGGTGACAGAGCGAGACTCCATCTCAAAAAAAAAAAAAAAAAAAAAGTGTTAATTTGTTGGTGGAACTGGTAATTTCCAGGTTTATTCAGGAACTCCTCACCAATACCCCCAGCCCCAGGCTCTTTCTTGTTAGTATCACACATTTCTGTTACCTATCAAATTCCTGTGGACATTTGATTTTGCCACCTCTGATTTACAGGTTAACCCAAGAAAGCATATTAAAAACCACTAATTGTCTATAAATATAGATAATTCAAAATATCTAAACTTTATGCAAGTTTTTGCAGAACTTTGAAATTATTCAATGTTTAGATATTTGAATCAGACTTTAACAACTCCTCCTGTGTTCTACCATATTATCTTCTGTGTGTTGTGTTTGTACAATCAATAAAGACACACACACACATACATACACATAAGTTTAACAGGAGTTTATTGAGGTACTTACATATACCAGGCTTAATGTTTATTGTATAAATATTAGTTCACCCATCTCTTTCATCCACAAAGATTGTGTTTTATTCAGCTTTTTTTACTCCATTAGTCTGTTCTCATGCTACTATGAAGAAATAGCCAAGACTGGGTAATTTATAAAGAAAAAGGTTTTAATTGATTTACAGTTCCACATGGCTAGGGAGACCTCAGGAAACTCAAAATCATGGTGGAGGGCATCTCTTCACAGGGCAGCAGGAGAGACAATGACTGTCAGCAGGGGAAATGCCAGACACTTATAAAACCATCAGATCGCATGAGAACTGGCTCACTGTCACAAGAACAGCATGGGGGAATCTGCCCGTATGATCCAATTACCTCCTACTGGGTCCCTCCCACAACACGTAGGTATTATGGGGATTACAATTCAAGATGACATTTAAGTGGGAACACAGCCAAACCATATCAGTCACCAATGTTGAAGATATACTAGATGTTAAATGTTTGTCAAATGAATATATGCATGGGCAGCCAACATGTAATTAAGAAGAAATGTTATTTTAGCAAATTCAATACAAGTTACCTGAAAGTCTCAAGTGGCTGTAGGTATACCATGCCTTTAAATGATAGATGCTCATACTCTGTACCAAAGTGGTACAGAGAACTGTCCTGAGACCATTAAAAAGCAAAGTAATTTTTGGATGGGCACAGTGGTTCACACCTATAATGCCAGCACTTTGGGAGGCCGAGACAGGTGGATCACTTGAGACCAGGAGTTGGAGACCAGCCTGGCCAACATGGAGAAACCCCATCTTTACAAAAAACTACAAAAATTAGCCAGATGTGGTGGCACATGCCTGTAATCCCAACTACTTGGAAGACTGAGGCAGGAGGATCACTGGGGCCCAGGAGGTGCAGGTTGCAGTGAGCCAAGATCACCTCACTGCACTCCAGTCTGTGTGACAGTGCAAGACTCTGTCTTAAAAAAAAAAAAAAAAAAGTAATTTTTGAATTTAAATCTTTTTTTATTTCTGATGAAGTATTGTCACAGCTAAATCTTGCTTTAAAAAGTTCTCATGAAATTGAAAAATGTTTTATTCCAAAAATACTTGTTACTTTACAAATATAATGTTGTAACAGAAAAGTCTAGTTTGACTTTTCTTTTTTCAACTTCACAAAAGCAACTTCTCAAAGGCTGAAATATTCAATATGCAGTTCAATATAGAGCAAATGTTTACAGCTGAGTTATAAACCTCTCGATGCATGGCAGTGGTGGCAGAGTGTTAACTGTGGGCAGCACCATTATAATCCATTACAGCAATGTGTAGTGGACTTACTACTTAGAAATGTCCAATAATCCACGTTTGGAATAAAGATTTGCTCATTTCATTTCATCTCCCAATTGTGACCTTAAGTATTTATAGAAATAAAAAGATTAGATGGAAAAAAAAAAACCTCCAAGTACTTATTATGGCCAGGATATATTTGCACGGATATAAATGGGTGAGTGGAAAATTTCAGTCTATTTGCTTTTAAGATCACTTATGATAATATTTTAAAAGCATGCATTAGAATTTTCATGTATTACTTTTTAAACAACCACTGCTTATTTCGCTCCAGGAAAACTCATGTTTACGTTAAAATGTTTGGGATATAATTGACTTATGTTATAGAAAATTTTTCAGAGAAATGGATGGTGAATTAGAAATTATTTTATCTGTAGTGGGAGAGGTTTTCCTTCTCTGTGGAGGAAAAAATAGAGTTTCATGATGTTTTTGCATATTTTGGGAATGTTTATAGAAAATAAAAACCTTTGAAATGTTAAGTTTTTTCATTATATTTAATTTTTTGCATCCAACTATAAACTATTTAAGGTTATCAGTTTACTACAGGCAAGTTCCTCCTCTTTCCAAGATGTAGCTCATAGGCTTCAATGACATCTAATCCCTAACCAAACTTACTGTCACCGAGGCTGGTCCAACCTGTAAATGGTATTTGCTGCTGAATGGCTCACCTCTTCTTCAGACCTGTGATGAAAGCTCCAATCTAGAAGCATCTGATGAATACAATTCTAAATCATTTTGGAGGTCTTATCCCTAATAAATTTCTGTTATTCCCTTTCTAAAAATATATATATTTCCAAAAATATATATGATGAAGTCTGGGTAAGAGAATAAAATATGACTTTCACTTTGAGTCATATTGAAGAAGCAATGTCTATCAATTTTGTTTAATGCTCATAAGCATTACTTACATTATGAATCCAAATACATGGAGGTGTATACAGGAATTTATGTAATTAACTTGGCCTAGTCATTTTTCACTTGTAATTTCAACCCTGGAAAACAATTGTGAAATTTTTTTAATATCTGGAAACTGACCTACGCAACATTGAGAAGTTAGGCATTTGGATGGATATGATTGTGGACATTATTTTAAAATATTGCTATATAAATGAGTTTTGGCCGGGCGCGGTGGCTCAAGCCTGTAATTCCAGCACTTTGGGAGGCTGAGACGGGCGGATCACGAGGTCAGGAGATGGAGACCACCCGGCGAACACGGTGAAACCCCGTCTCTACTAAAAATACAAAAAACTAGCCGGGCGTGGTGGCGGCGCCTGTGGTCCCAGCTCCTCGGGAGGCTGAGGCAGGAGAATGGCGGGAACCCGGGGGGCGGAGCTTGCAGTGAGCCAAGATGGCGCCGCTCACTCCAGCCTAGGCCACAGAGCGAGACTGTCTCAAAAAAAAAAAAAAAAAAGTTTTATTTCTAATTCAACAGCCTGCACCATTTCTACTCTTCTATGTATGTTTTTAATCACAAAATAATGCTATTAGTTTCACATTTCTCTATCAATAACTTACATATTTTACATAAAATATATTTTCTTATGTTCATTTATATTAGGGTTCAAGACATTAGATAAATCAGTTAAACAGATTAGATATTTTTGCAATGAGGTAGAGATGAAAGAAAATAAAAATGTGTCAACAATCAAGGAATAATATTTGTTTTTTTTTCTGATAAAAACTGATCTTCCAAAACACTGAGAGTAGGTAAAACTTGGATGACTAAGAACTAAGATATAAAAAAGGCAGCATTTGTTAAAAACAAAAGTGTTTTCTTATCATAGAACTTAGGGCACCAAATCATTTTCTGAAAGCAAATGAGTGTTGCAGAATGACAAGGTACATACAGGAATGCTTACATGCAGTAAAATACTTTTTTTTTTTTTATTATACTTTAAGTTCTAGGGTACGTGTGCACAATGTGCAGGTTTGTTACATATGTATACATGTGCCATGTTGGTGTGCTGCACCCATCAACTCATCATTTACGTTAGGTATGTCTCCTAATGCTATCCCTCCCCGCCGCCCCCATGGAGTAAAATACTTTTACAAAGAAGTAGTAACTGTGATCTAAGTATTGCTGACCTGTGTTCTTTTTCATGCTTTTTTAAAAATTAAACTTTCATTTTAGGTTCAGGGGTACATGTGTAGGGTTGTTCTATAGGTAAACTTGTGTCACAGGAGTTCATAGTACAGATTATTTCATCACACAGGTATTAAGCCTAGTACCCATTAGCTATTTTTTTCTGCTCCTCTCCCTATTTCCACCCTTCACCTTCACCTTCAGGTAAGCCACAGTGTCTGTTGTTCCCCTCTTTGTGTCCAGGTGTTCTCACCATTTGGCTCCCACTTGTAAGTGAGAACATGCAATATTTGTTTTTTTGTTCCTGCACTAGTTTGCTAAGGATAATGGCCTCCAGCTCCATCCATGTGCCTACAGACAACATGATCTCACTCGTTTTTTATGGCTGCATCATATTCCATGGTGTATAAGTACCACATTTTCTTTATCCAGTCTACCAAGGAATATAAATTCTTCTCTCATAAAGACATATGCATGTGTATGTTCATTGCAGTACTATTCACAATAGCAAAGACACGGAATCACCTTTCATCTTTTAACAACGAATTTTCTATTAATATATTAAGGAAGGAATTGCGTATAATGGACCTCCTTAAACTTACAATAACAGTGATTCACATTTTGGCATTTTTTCTAATACTTTTTGGCGAAAATGTTTTAAAATATATAAGCTAACATGTTGTTTTCATCACCAACTATTTCAGAATATATGTCTAAAAACATAAGGATATTTCCTACATAGTGATGATATTATTACCTCACTTAAAAATAGAGTGATCCCAGGAGTCACAAAAAAGTCTTGATTTATTAATTTTTAAAAAATAATGTGAGCCTCTGATGGTTTTCTGTCTCCACAAAGCATCAGTAAAAGTTCGCTGGCCTCTCTGTCTTCAGGTCTCCCTTATCTTCAAGACTAGGCAGAGAAAACAGGGCAGAGGCATCTGCACGAAGAACCTCAGCAGGATCAGGTTTACTCTGCCCAGTGACTTTCACTTCCCTAGCCCTTATCCTATGTGAGTTTTAAGTCTGAGAGATAGCAAAAGAATTTTTTAAACAATATTTTACGTAAATGAATTGGCTAACACTTTCATTATCGCTCAATGGACTGAGACTCTTGTCCTTTAAAATACTCTTAGTATTAGTAAAACAGACTCCCTTGATACTGAGTTCCAAAAGATGTTCTTTAAATAAAAGGAGAATATTAAGCCAGTTGATGTTTCATCTTGCCTTCTGCTACGGCCTATCTAAAGCTAGTAATTTTAGAACGTCAGAGCTGCTTCCGCCGCAGAAACAAAGTAGTGCCCGGCTCCTCTCAGTCTGTCTTCAATCCCTTTTATTCTTATATTTGAAATAATGCAGACTAAGAAAAGAGAACCATTGGAGAACTGTATGTTGACTTCAGATTTTCAGAGGAAGAGAGATTCTCATTTGAATTCACACATTTATAAAGAAAACAGGGAAATAAGTCTGCTTTTCTTCTTGTGAGATTGATAGGAGCTAACCCTCAAATTCTGGTGGTAAACAAAACTAATTACAAATGGGTAAATTTCTCTTGATAGACATA
Source organism: Mandrillus leucophaeus (assembly GCF_000951045.1). Taxonomy (NCBI): domain Eukaryota; kingdom Metazoa; phylum Chordata; class Mammalia; order Primates; family Cercopithecidae; genus Mandrillus; species Mandrillus leucophaeus. The sequence continues at coordinate 2,428,017 of NW_012105575.1, forward strand.
CTGTGTTATGTGGACATTTGTTAATTTATCTGTAACATATACCACATTAGTTGATTTATGGTTAATTGAACGAAGGTCAATTAATGAGTGGAAATGCAGAGTGTAATTAAGAAGTCTTTTCTTTACTCTGTTTCTCTTCAAGCTAGAGAACAGTTCTGAATGCTGATGAGACAGCATCTATTACAATGCCATCTATTTGAGTTAGGTAATTAACTCTGAATGAAGCACATAACAAAATGTCTTTGATAGAGGCAGAAGTCTACATAAGACCAGGTAGCAATGAGAAGAACTGAGTGTCACAATTACGGTGAAGAGTATCATGGGCCCAGTTCTGTTTTGATCCAAATAATAAAAGTATTCTCTAAGAATGGAATGCTGTACATCTGACTAGTGTTAGTATATAGGAACCAGGAACCAAGCACCCTTTTTTTTTTTTTTTTAGCCAATGAACTCATTTTTCATAGTGCTCATAAATAAATATTTTAAAGAAACAATTGGTTTTCTATGAATGCTTTGGCATAGATCTTACTTTTAAAGGCCAAATCTTCATATCCCCTGAGGATGAATACATACTGAGTTTTTGTAGTATGTTTTGCAAATTGCTGTTCTACTTTAAACTCTCTCCTGAAAATAATGCACACAAGAAATTTATGCCAGACACATTTTCTTTAACCCAGTAAGTTAACTACAATAAAGAATGTTCTCCCCACTCTGAATTTACGTAAGTCGCTCATTTTGAATCACTTCTGATTGAACCTACAGCAGCTTCTCAAAAAACTGTATCAAAATCAATGAAGCACTTGTAAAAAATGTAAATGCACTGGGTCTTTCTCAAATCTACTAAGTCAGAATCTCCGAGACAGTGTATTAGTCTGTTCTCACATTACTATAAGGACATACCTGAGACTGAGTAAAAATGAAAGACATTTAATTGGCTTGCAGTTCTGCAAGGCTGGAGGCCTCAGGAAACTTACAATTATGGCAGAAGAGGAAGCAAACATGTCCTTCTTCAAATGATGACAGGAAGGAGAAAGGCCAAGCAAAGGAGGGAAAAGCCCCTTATAAAACCATCAAATGTCATGAGAACTCACTCATTATCATGAAAACATCATGGGGGAACCAACCCCATAATCTAATCAGCTTCCATGAGGTCTCTCCCCGAGTACATGAGGATTACAATTCTGATGACAATTCAAGATGAGATTTGGGTGGGGACACAAAGCCAGACCATATCAGACAGGTCAAGGAAATCTGGGTTTTTAACAACCAGTAATTATTTTACTCATAAATATTTTTAAAACACTGACCTATGGGGGTTTAGAGGTATAGGAAATTCCTAAGCTATTTGAGTCATATGTTTACATATGGAAGAGGAAGCCTTTTCAGTGGCTTCCTCAAACAAGTCAGGTACTATTTTACCATTTTCTATTCCCTCTGTCACTCAACAAATCATTCATCAGCTAGCTTCTGAGCGTCTACATTTTGTTTCCAGATGGTAAGGATAATACAGCCAACAAAAGACAAAAGTCACTGCCCTCCTGGAGCCTTTATTACTGGTAAGGAAGACAGACAAAAAGCACAGCAAATAAGAATATATATATATGTAAATATATATATATATATTTACATATATAAATATATGGGGAAGAGTACTAAAATATTAAATGGAATGCTTAGAGTAAGACACATTTACCGGTTATCTTTCAATAGAGATCTGATGGATCACAGAGAAATAGCCATGTAGCTATCTGGAGAAACCCAGGAGGAAACAGAAAAAGTGATAGTCTAGATAAAAAAGAGAGTCCAGCAAGTTTAAGGCAAGAAAGCCAGAGCTGCTGGAGTGAGATGAACGAGGAGTGGTGGATGGTGGGGATGGATCACATAGGGCTTTCAAGATGATAATTGATAATAGCTTATCTCTGTGTCCTCACCCAAGTCTCACGTTAAATTGTGTTCCCAATGTTGGGGGAGGTACCTGGTGGGAGATGATTGGATCATGGAAGAGCAGATTTCCCTCATGCTCTTCTCATGATAGTGAGTTCTCATGAGATTTGATGGTTTAAATATATGTGGCATTTCCTTCCCCTCACCTCCTTCCACCATGTGAAGAAGGTTCTTGCTTCTCCTTTGCCATCCACCATGATTGTAAGTTTCCTGAGTCCTGCCAATCATGCTTCCTGTTAAGCCTATGGAAATGTATTCAGTTAAACCTCGTTTTTTTCCATAAATTACCCACTCTCAGGTAGTTCTATATAGCAGTGTGAAAACAGAATAATACAATGATTTTTTTTTTACTTTGAGTGAATTGGAAAGTTAATAAAATATTTTGAGCAAGTTGCATTATGACTATTGTGAAAGGAAATAATTTAGGAGGCTTTTGCTAAAATTTGGGCAAGAGATACTGGTGTTTGGGGCATGGGAAGTTAGGGGAAATGGTGAAGGGAAGGAGAAACATAGCCATCCTCTGAATACAAAAGGAATGAATGAAAGAGGAGAATAAAGGATGACCCTAAGATTTGTACCCTGAGCACCGGAAACAAAAATGTTGCCGTTAATTAAGGAAAATTGAAAAAGTAAAATGTTAGGGTAAGATAGCGAAGCTCAATTCTCAGTATATTAAGTTTCAGATGCTATTAAACATTCAAGTGGGATTTCAAGTAGTCCTTTGATACATAAAGGTTAGTTAAAAAATGAATTTGGAATTATCAACATGTAGTTGCTATTTAAAATAATAAAATCAGTTGAGATAATTCAGGGAATGAGTGGAGATAGAACAAAGAAGAAGTTCAAGGATGGAACCCTGGATTTCTCCTATATTTAACATGTAGGGACATGAGAAAGTACCAGCAAGTGAGGCTGAGAAGGAGTGACAAGTGAGGTAGAAGGAAAGCTAGGCTGGTGGGATACCCTAAAAGACAAGAAGAACAAATATTTCAGGAAGAACAAAGTGGCAGATCATGTAAAATGCAACTACTAGGCCAAGACTGAAAACTGACTCTTGGATTTGCTATACAAAGAATATTCAGGGCCGGGTGTGGTGGCTCACGCCTGTAATCCCAGCAGTTTGGGAGGCTGACGCGGGCAGATTATGAGGTCAGGAGATCGAGGTCATCCTGGCTAACATGGTGAAATCCCCTCTCTACTAAAAATACAAAAAATTAGCTGGGCATGGTGGCACACACTTGTAGTCCCAGCTACTCAGGAGGCTGAGGCGGCAGAATGGCTTGAACCTGGGAGGTGGAGGTTTCAGTGAGCTGAGATAGTGTCATTGCACTCCAGCCTAGATGACAGAGTGAGACTCCATCTCAAAAAAAAAAAAAAAAAAGAATATAAAGAATATTAAATGGGACGGGGCAAAATCTTATTAGATTTAAGAGAAATGGGAGAAAATAAATCAGAGACTGATCAAAAACAGCTTTTATCTTAAATAAGAAATGGGGCAAAATCTCAAATAAAGGAATAGAAATGGGGTTAAAAGATTTTTGTTTCATTTTGTTTTATTGCATTAAAAGATAAATAAATATAAGTCTAAATTGAGATGGGAATGATCCACTATAAAGATAAAAGTGGCATGACTGAAGGAAATAGAGAAAATTGCCAAAGCAATTTACTGTGCAATTACTCAATAAATTGTGATATCATTTATTATGGAATTCTGAGGGTTGGCCTCAGCTTGTAGCATCCAAATGTGACAGGAGTAAAGGCAGAACATTGTGGCACAAAGACTGGTTGGTGGATAGATGTTGTGGAGGAGGTTTATAAGGGTTCTCTTCTGGTTGATTCTGTTTTCTCAAGGAAGAAGAAAATAAGGTGTGATGGTTCATATTATGTGTCAACTTGAGGACCTCAAGGTGCCAAGATATTTGCTTATACATGATTTCTGCCTGTGGTTGTAAGGGTGCTTCTGGATAGGATTAACATTTAAATTAATAGATTGCATAAAGCAGCTTGCCTTTCTCAGTATCGGTGGGCTTATCCATCTGTTGAAGACTTGCATTGAATAAAAGGCTGAGAAAGAAATCATTCTCTCTCTCTGTCTCATGGTCTTCAAGTTGAGACATTAGTCTTCTCCTGCCCTTGGACTTGAACTTGAAATGGAACTTACACCATCGGTGGATGTTCTTGTTCTCAGGTCTTCAGACTAGGGATGGAGCTATACCATCAACTCTTCTGGGTCCCCAGCTCACTAACTACAGACCTTGCTCTTCTCAGCCTCTATCATCATATAAGGCAATATACTTTTCTATTGGTTGTGTTTCTATGGAGAACTCATACTAATACACAAGGTCAGCAACCAAAAGGGGCAATGGAGCATTGCTGGAAGCTTGACTAAGGAATCTCTAAAATGGTTAGCTAGCAGAGGAGGTGAGGGAATAGACTCCTGTGATTTTCTGTAAGTATTGAAGGTCAGTGACTATATATTTGAACTAAATCTATTCTTCATGATTTAGTCACACTTTGAATTTTTGATTTTTTAATGTTTGGTTTTGTTTTACTTTTCTCTACTATGTTCACCAGCATAAGGTCAGGAATGTAGTAGTATGGAGAGCTGGATTTATTCAGGGCTATGACTTAGCCACACAAATACAAAAAAAAGAGAAGGGAAAAAAACTGAGAGCATATTCAAAGGAATAATTATGATTGGTCATCTGACTAAAGGTAGGAAGGAGAAAATAAGATGGAGATAGAGATAGTGAAAAGTTGCTAGTATAAAAATATTGAAGGTCCTGGTAGGGTAAAAGGAATATCTGAGTTGGAGTATAACATGTAAGAGGTTGATTTGAGAAAACTGGGTGTGTCATTTAGCTGTTTTGAGACTGAGATTCTGGAATACTTATAGTTATTAGTAACTATAACTACAATATCCTAAACTATCAGTTCTTTAACCCTTTACCCTATTACATTCTTTACCCTGTCTTAGCCACTCAATCACGTGGTCATTTATTATTAAAAGAAATGACACATTATTATTCAAAGAAATGACCACGTGATTGAGAGGCTAAGGCAGGGTGAAGAACATTAGAGGGTAAAGGGTTAAGGAAGTGAAAGTTCAGGCTATCGAAAGGACTGTTTTATGAATCTGAATTCATTAAGAATTATGATGGGAGTAGCAATGGAATGGGTGGCAGTGGGCCAAAGATCTACAATTTTCAAAGAACAATGTAGGGGTGTGATGTGGTTGGTGAAGTAGATTATGTGTCAAAGTAGAGTGCAATTTAATACATGAAATTCAAAACCTGAGCCTGTAAAGGGTAGTCAAAGGGACACTTCTGCACCCCTTGTGCCCCATGGTACAAAAAGTACTGGAGAGAAATAGCTGCCATTTTGGGAGGATTACAGGGGACTCAGTATCCTCAGTGGGCGTAGATGGTTTCGCTAGAACATGAAGGATAAGAGATGGTTTAGAGAAGAAAGTTAATTTAGAAGGGATTTTACAAGATTTCATCTTGAGTTCCAAAAGGCATACTAAGAAGGTTTCAGTAACTGGGGAGGTGTGGGAGCTTGAGTAAGAAAAAAAAATGAACAGAGTCATACGTGGATTAGAATCCAATGGCTTAGGGTTGACCTGAGAGTCTTGGTCTTTTTTCAGTGACTGTCGTGGGCAGAGATGAGGGTTTCATGACAAGTTCAGATGGCCTCTGGCACAAAATGACAGACAAGCTATGAGTGAGAAAAGTGCAGGAGAAGAGGGGAGTGCAGGCATGTCCCATCAGTAGTATAAGGAACCAGGAACTCTCATGTGTCTCCTGCCGATGGAAACGTGGAATTTGATAAGGAAGTGATCTTATACCAAGTCCTAAAGGAAGATGGTTTTCTCAGGTATAATAACCATCCTTTGTCAGTTGCTGAATGGTGACCAACAAAACAACATTGTATTTAAAAGAAAGCTAAATAAATAAACAGAAAAAACCCTTTCTGCTGTAGATTTGGTGTTGTATTTTAAATCTATCCCATGCAAATAGGTCACACAAGCCTGTATTACACTGATATATACAATTTGGTTTTCCTAAACATTAATGTGATTTGTAGACTGTATTAACATTTTTATAGTATTTCTTTGGAAATTGGCAGGAGATAAGTAATGTAGATGTCAGATCTTGTGCCAGAGTAACTAAAATGAGAAGCTTTCAGTTTAGGTCAGTGTGAGTAAATATTGATAGATTATGGCTTGTTGAATGGAGAATATTATATTTAAAATGCAGAATATTGCATTTAAAAATCATAACAGGCTATTATCCTTTACCTAAACATGAATGTCAACTATAGTTTGTGGATAATTAATAGCTAACAAAAGAAGAATAAAATCAAATCATTATACACATAAATGAATGGAAGGTAACATTTAAAAATACAGCACAACATGGGACATTTTATTAGATTGGACAACTGAGAAGCGACATTTACAATCCTCTCTCTATAAAGATATTTTTCAAGAATCACCATAAACAATACCCCAATAGTTTATTGAAAACACTGTTCAAAGACCCCTAAAAAGGTTCTAAATATATGAAATATTTGAGGCAAGAGTTTTTAAGTACAAGTATTTTTCTCGGCTTCTGATCAGGACAAACTGTTCCCTAAAAGGGCAGTTCCTCCCAGGTGCTGAGAATACCCGTTAGTCTCATGTGAACCAAGTGTGCTTTCTTCAATTCACCAAAAAGTGCTGTTTTTCTTGGAAAACAAGGCATACAACATTTTTGAGTTGGCTCCACATCTCTTAAGAGGTACAAATTGTGTTTTGGTTGTCAGACAAAGAAAATCTGAATTTTGACCATATAGGTATTATTTGGAGAGACTTGCTTGGGGAATTTAAAGAACGGAAACTAAGAAGATTGTATTATGGAATTCTGTTACCAACATTTTTTACTTGTACCATTTATCAAAAATATTGTATTTTTAAAAGCCGTATGGGAAGTTAGTATTCCATTTATTCCTACATGGAAAATTGGCTTTATTAATAGTAGTGATTAATACATATGTATCAGTTTGACAACCTATGCTCTGAGTTAAAAGATTGACAAATTTTAAAAGTCAGAAATTGGAGGAAACTGATATGAAATCAAACATCTTTTATTATTTCCTTTATTGTTTCTTGCATTCAACATTTATTTATTGTCTCTTATTGTTCCTGGATTCATACTATGCATTTGACAGACAAAGGTAGGTACAATAAATATGGTTGCTGTGTTAATGTACGTACACAAGATAAAGAGAAACTAGAGACAATTACCATTCTGAGTGGTAATAGGAATTATAAGGACAGTACAGGGTCTGGCACATAGAAAATCAAGTGATTTTTTTTTAGTAGTTTAGAAGACTTCAAAGATGAATGATTGTTGTTGAATCTTAAATTTAGAGGATAAAAGGAAATTACAGTGGGAAAATAGCAAGGACATTGTTTCCATGCAGAGAATATCACAATATTTTATGATTGTTTGACTGCAAGTGACAGAAAAACATGTTGAATATTATTTTGGAAAAAAAGAAGTTATTCCCTTATGAAATCCAAAAAAGGGTTAAACAACTAAACTTTAGAAAGTGCAGGAATGCAGTTGGGAGTAAGCTGGGACCCAGGCACAATTCTTTTTCTTCTTTCTTCTCTGCATACGTTGGCTTCGTTTTCTTTCACTGCAAACTAACTTTTATTTCAAATGGCAGTAAAAAGCCCACTTGATGTTGGCTCTATGAATTTAAAGTTCTACAATCTGGAGATAGAATAATTGGTTAAACCTGTGTCTGGTTCCCATCCCTCAATGAAGAAACTGTGGCCAGAGTGATGGGATCAGGTAAGAATTTTCAAGTTCCCGACTGGTTAGTTGAGACGAGTTGTTGAGTTCAGAGGAGTATTTAGGGAAATAGTCCTAGGTGGCAACAACATAGATGTTTGTGATTTGGCATTTCAATTATGAACAGTTTTCTGATAATATTTCAAACCTTCTGTGATTATATCTAATATTTCACTCCAAGTACTAATATAAATGAATAAATAGAATAGTATTTTCTTCTTCAGTATGTAAAATTTATTGTATTCATTCTAAAAGCACATCTATCTCACCATACATACACACACATCTACACAGAAATAAATAGTGAAGATATATTTAATAATATGAAGATAAATATATACATATATTAAGGCCTGTTTGTGCAGGGTAGATTGAAAATGTAAGCTAAAAACCACAGCAGGGAGGCTTTGTTTCTGTTTATTTTGCTTTTTAAAAAGTGTAATACTCAGCCGGGTGCGGTGGCTCACGCCTGTAATCCCAGCACTTGTGGGAGGCCGAGGCGGGCAGATCACCTGAGGTCAGGAGTTCAAGACCATCCTGGCCAACATGGCGAAACCCTGTCTCTACTAAAAGTACAAAAATTAGCCTGGCACAGTGGAGGGTGACTGTAATCCCAGCTACTCAGGAGTCTGAAGCAGGAGAATCACTTGAACCTGGGAGGCAGAGGTTGCAGTGAACTGAGATCACGCCACTGTACTCCAGTCTGGGCGACAAGAGTAAGACTCCATCTCAAAAAAAAAAAAAAAAAAAAAAAAAAAAGTAATACTCTCTTGCAGGCCACCAGTCAGCAGTAATAAAATTGGCACATATCTGTGCACACGCTTACATATATGTATAGGTGATGTGTACATATGTTTATATATTTGTATACATGTGCATATGCCTTTCATATAATGTATTTATCTTATGTAACTATCAAATTGATTTCTATATAACAAGATAGATAGTTTGGGGATTTAGTACTGAATTCTGCAGGAAGTAGATCTTCATTATAGGAAGTCAGTGTGCCTCAGAGCATACTGCACTGGGTATGTGGATGACAGTACTCCTGGCTACCTATACTACTGGCATTTGGCCCTCACTCTGCCTAGAGATAACTGGGAAATGAATTTGGATGGGAACCAAATCAGGTAAGGATCATAATGTTTTCCACATCCCTGGTTGGGTATAGTTTAGTAGTCAGTGTCCAAAGTATTCTACTATATTAAAAAGTTATGCATAAAGTTAACATAAAATTCTACTACATTAAAAATATAGTGATACAGAAAGTTATTGTTAACTTTAAACAGCTTTAGTTCATAACTTCAGAATATTGGAATTCAGGTTCAGGTTAAAGGTTTCTTCTCAGAAGCCTTTACCACATATGTTCTGAGATTTGGGTATGAGGGTAATGAGCAAGAGCTATAAACTAAACCAGATGTCCATGTAGCTTCTGTCATCTTTCAAGTGACTATTTCCTAGGTTCTTTTATCATGAGACAACAAAATAAAATACTCATGTTGAACATAGAAGTCAGAACTGTGTTGCTAAATGTAGATTTGCAATAACAAATTAACATAGCGCATCAAACTTTTTGCTTCAATGCTATAAATGCAAAGGAACTCTGATTTTTTGAACTTCACGTATTGCACTCATACATTTTGTTAATATTATTTTCTCAAGGTCTCAGATGTTTTGAAGAATTTCCTCAATCTGAAAAAAATGTTATATAAGTTAATAACATTTGTATAGGATTTTATACACATTATTTTATATAAACTCTTGGATAAGAAAAGAGAGTTTGAATTTAGTATCAAGACTGTTCTTTATTTTGTACCACATAACCTAAAGATATGTAGCTAGAAGTATATATAATGGGTAAGGACATAAAATTAATTTGAAATTAGACAAGTCATTATAAAATATGGAGAACACATTTTTGAACCAAAAATTGATGCATTATTCTGCCAAAGTCAGCATATTTTACAATTTGCAGTTTTATTTATGAAAGAGGCTTTAAAGGAACAAAAGCTATGTTTGCATTTTGATTTACATAACTATTTGTTGAAAAAAATATAGTTTTCTAAAGTACACTTCAAGAAATTCTAAGAAGCAGAAACATGAATCTTGTCCTAAATCCAGAGAAGCTCCAGATATTCAAATATTATTAGAACAGGTACATTGTCTCAGTAACAAAAATGGACCTGAAGAAAGGCAGGCATTTATAATATTATGGGGAGTGGGTGATAGGTGGGAAAAGACTTAAGACACAAAGGAGAATAATTGCCATCTTAGTAGCCAAAGAATAAAAGGCCCTTGCAGGGAAAATAATAATTTTCCCAGAAGGAAAGAACCCTTCTACACTTAATTCTATGATAAACAACATATGCTACGTGGTTTGTGATTATGACTCTCATATAAGAAGGTCATACCTCCTCGTGATGTATTTAAACTGATCCTTTTCCCTAACTTTACTCCTTACTATGCACTTTAGATAATAAAATAAAGCCATCAAACATTCATATGTACTGGATATTCAGTACTCAGCAATGTTACAATCTCCTTCTGTTACCCAATTACTCAAATGTACAATGTTAATTCTGCCAAATTATAACCATTTCTAGTGAAAGAACTTACAGAATTTAAAGCATCTTTAGATAGAAAGTTATTTCCTATAAAAAAGAGAATATAGCTCAATGGGCACAGAAGTAGAATTTAATAAGAATGTAGGCTTATTGTAAGTCACTAGCTTCTCTACTGTTCTGTGATTTCTAATCCCCCAAAAGTTTTAGTGTATAGTTTGGTGGGGACACTGTGGACCTCTGAGCTTCTTTTTAACTAACAATTTTCATTAGAGATTCATGGATTCTTATATTTTTAATAATACAGCCTTGTAGCCTCCAGACTCATGAGTGCCTCTCCATACACAGACACCACAAGTCCTATACCCTGATATTCATACCTTTTTGTATTTCTCTCTCTTTGGGTGTGACTTGCTTATAAATAACCAGTTATGGCAAAATTAGCAGGCTGCATGTGATCACATATATGGGATTACAGGATACATAAGATTCTACCACCTATCTTGCTGGAGTTGCTTCTTCTTAGCTGGCTTTGAAGAAGTAAGAGGCTTTATTAGGGGCTGCCTATGTTGGGCTGCCATATGACAAGGAGCTGAAGACAGCCTCAAGAAACTGAGGATAACCTCTGGCTGACAGGCAGGAAGAAACTGAAGCCCTCAAGTGATAAAGCAGCTGAACTGTGCCAACAAAAACATATTCTTCCCCAGTCAAGCCTCAGATGAGACTGCAGATCCAGTTGACTCCTGATCACAGAAACTGTGAAATAATGAATATGCTTTGTTTTAAGCTCCAGACTTACAGTAATTTGTTACACAGCAATAGATAATACAGGCCTATTCTTGAGTATTAGATAAGAGAAAATAAGTTTAGACAGAAACTGTGGCAATTTAGCAGAAATATGGTATAGTCATAGTCCAAATTACCCTTCTACCTACTCTGCATCCTTGCGGCATTGTTCAAATGTCTCCAAACTTGTAGAGCAGGCTGATTGGAGCTGGGAGGGTCTTTGGCAATGTGGTTTTAAAAGTTAGTTTCATAAATATTGACATGGCAATAGAAAGACGGCAAGGTCAGAATCTAAAAGGGATATATTGGTAGTTCAAATTGGCCACACTAAATTTGTCGATACATTTTTATATTTGTGAGCCTAATGCTGTGGATCCTTCCTAAGATACTTTTAAGGAGATTTGACAGAATATTTAAAAGGGTTAGTGGAGATAATACAACAATGTCATGTTTATGCCCCAACTTTCTACGACGGTGCAACAAACCGGTTATTCTTGCTACTGTACTAGGATCATAGATTGTGAGGCAGAGACTGGTGCTCTCACCTCTGCTACATATAATAATCATAAACTTGATAAAGTTATTTAGCCAAATATTGCATTCTTCCCACATACCAGCCATTAATCTGGATATTTCACACCTACTATACTGTATTTTTCTCATAATAATTTCATGCATTATTATTGTTGGCCTCATTTTATGAATGAGGAAAAAATTCAATTAGCTTACAAAGGCCATAGAGGTAGGATTCATGTTCAGATTCATTGGAAGCCAAAATCCTTTTTATTTATATTATTTTACACTCTCACTGTAAGTGATAGTTCTCTGTCTTTTCAAATTACAATAGTTTGAGATGGAGAAAATACATGAAAAACTATTTTGCACATAATATGGGCTAAGAAATCGGCAGCTTGTTTATCATTGACCTCCTATTCTCACCCACATCATAATTGTATCCAGTAAAATTAGAGTGCAGTGAATATCAAGGGCATTCTTCAAAGTGAAAAGAAATCAGAAAATAACAGCCGTCTATCTTACAGAGGCATAATAGTCAAATCCGAGTATCTCTAACTCTTGGCTATTTTTTGGAAAAAAAAAAAAAAAGTTTTTTAGTACTAATGACCTTAGTTTTTCTCCAAGTCTGTTGAATCACAGTTGAACAACAGAGATAAAGTGAGATCCAAAAATAGGAACCGAGGGCAAGTGGTCCAAATCCCCAAACCTTTCAGATGGTTCAGGGATTTTCTTCCTTCAGATTTCAGCTTTGTAGCCTTTTTTGTGTAGCAGGGGGCTCCAGAGACTTCATCCCTCCTGTATATTTTAAAACAAAAGTGTCCACAGTATTCAATTTCATAGGCCAGGAAAATTTCAAAAATAAACCTGGAATCTGATATAGGTTTGTCAAGCAAAAAACAACAAAACAACACATGAACATATAAACAACATACAAAATTTACCATTTATTATCACTATAATCGCACAAGTGAAAGAACATTTTACTTTTAAAAAGTAGGAAAAAACAGAAAAGAGAAAAGTCTTAAATCAATAAATTTAGTTTTATAAAAAGCACATCCTATTTTCTTTCTTTTCTGTACCTTTTTTTTCTTGCATTTACAGCCAACTTCTGAAGACTTTGACATTGATGGATGCAAGTCCTCAGACTGACTTTTGGGAGCCTCAGACCCATAGGACTCCCGAGCCCACCCTGAAGTGGAGAGTGAGGTTAGAGTTTCCAGTGACTGCACTGACCGTGTGCATGGACTGTGCTGTGCACTGTAAAAGCTTCAGTTACTCAGCTCCTGGCCAGTCACACTGCGGTGAAAGGCTTCAAGTGGACACCATGTTGTGGTTTGCTGTTTTACAACCCCTGGAGTCTTGTGTGGTCCAAATTGGCATTCTCCAGTGGCCCCCAAAGGACAGAAAATTGCCCAATTCCAATGTTACATTATTTATTTATGTAGTTATCCTTCCTCTTCTTCGTGAGGCATAGGCCAGAGTGGCCACTGATACTGTTTGTATAACACACTGTCCTTTGGGATCTGAGGGATTGAGTCAAATGAATACCAACTGTGAAGGAAAACTGAAGTCAGGAAGGGATCACGTTTATGGTTTTCCACAGTTCTCCCCAACTGTGTTTTCACCTTTCTTCCAGTCCCAGTTTCCCTGATTTCTCACGGTTCTGAGACAGAACAACGCTCAGGAACGCCAGCGTATGAAACATCACAGCCTTTGAGACCTCCAGGCCAGCACCATGAACATACACGTGGAGAATCTGGACCTTGAAAGACACATATTTTGCAGAAGTCACACAGCAAGTTAGTGGCAGGGACCACCATAGGACTAGAACACCCACTCTCTTTATGGAGAAAAAAACACTCCCCTTCATTTAGCCGAAGCACAGTTAAACTTGTTCGAAAGGAGCTTTGCAAGTAAGAAAGGAGAAAAAAAAAAAAACCAATAACTACTCAAATACGGAAATAAATGAGTTTGTAGAAAGCACATATTTCTGAACATTGAAAGGCAGCAGTGCCTGCTTAAAACAATATGGAGTTTGACATAGGGCTAAATTCCCTCTCTGCCATTTATAAGTAATGGGATTCAGGGCAAAGTAATACATTTGTGTCTTCACATAATAAAATATAAAATGAGGATGAGAAAATCAACCTTCTAAGGCTGTAGTATTCCTTAAAATGGCTTTCAAGGCACCTCCAAAACCTCTATTTTCAGCCTTAGGACATTATCCTTTATCTATTTATTTACCATTTCCCCCACAGCCTGTGGGCAGGCTGGCTGGAATTGTATCCTCCCCCATCAGCCAAATACAGAAATTTACTCAATGATAAATTTCTCACAGCGAAACCAACTTCTATATGCCTCCAATACTCATCAAAATACTGTGGGGAAAGTGATGAAGTTCTTGAATGTCTCCTTTTTGTGGGAAATAAAGGAGAATTCTCTACATTCCAAGGGTCTTCAATCTTGGGACTTCTCGAGAACCAGCTGTATGAACAAAATACAGGTTTGGAGAAGCTCATTTAAATCACAGTGTTCCTGAAGTATAATACCCTATTCATATTCTTGTAAAAGCTAATCATCATAAGAGGGACAAAAAATCAACTTCTAATTTAGTTGTCTGGCAACATATTTTAGTCTATTGTGTTTAGAAGCCTATTATCCAGGCTTCTAGTGTTTTAGGGTTCCAGCTCCAAGCTCCCGAGGCAGGTCTCTGGCAGGGCTGAGGCTGATCCTGGATGTTAAAACCTAGCATCTGAGGCTCTCTAGATTTGAAAATGGGGGCGGTGGCGGGGGGGAAGAAGTTTGAGGAGCAGCACTTTTAAGTGCTTTTAAGTCCAAGATTCCTTCCTAGTGATCCTTGCTCTTCAATTAGACTCAAGGGCTTGTCTGTTCCAATTTCCTGTAACTTGTGTCAGGTCTTTTCTTCTCCCCCCTTACCTATAGTCTATAAATATAATTAGGTTTTTCCAATACTTGCTTAATGTTATTTATTTACTTATTTATTTATTTTTTAAGAGACAGGGTCTCCCCGTGTTGCCTAGGCTGGAGGACAGTAGCTGTATACAGGTGCAATCCTGCAGCTGATCAGCACTGAATTTGCTTTTTTTCTGGAGACTGAGTTTCGCGCTTGTTGCCCAGGCTGGAGTGCAATGGCACTATCTCGTCTCACCGCAACCTCTGCCTCCCAGGTTCAAGCAATTCTCCTGCCTCAGCCTCCCGAGTAGCTGGGATTACAGGCATGAGCCACCACACCTGGCTAATTTTGTATTTTTAGTAGAGATGGGTTTTCCCCATGTGGAGGCTGGTCTCGAACACCTGACCTCAGGTGATCTGCCTGCCTCAGCCTCCCAAAGTGCTAGGATTACAGGCGTGAGCCACCGCGCCCGGCCAGCACTGAAGTTTTGACCTGCTTTGTTTCCGACCTTGGCTAGCTCACCCCTTCTTAGGCAACCTAGCGGTCTCCTGGCTCCCAGGAGTTCATCAGATTGGTTCCAAACTTTGTGCAGATGCCCATTTGACATAGCACATTGCAGCCCAGTACACCTAGGCTTGAGCAGTCCTCCAGCTTCAGCCTCCTGAGTAGCTGAGACTACAGGAGAGTGCGACCATACCTGGCGACACTTGCTTATTCTGAAAGGAAACATAAAAACACTAGATTTTTGGAAGGTTGGTCAATGTCATGATGAAAACATAAATCCATTTGTAAAAGTTACTTTTATCATAAACTGTCTCTGCCTTCGATTCCCACTACTGATCCACTCCCTGTGGGATCTGTGACTTCCCTAGACAACATTTGCATGCATTTCATATTAGAGGAGGGCTGGACACACTACAGGCAGGGATAGATTCATCTAGATTTTTGTGGGGAAATTAGACCAGGCTGTTGTAAGAGCTGCCGACGGCCTCTCTGAAGTAAAGGTCTGTTTGAAGATGGGGCTGGGATAGGGTCAAGACTTGAGATAATTTTGGACTTGAGAGACTGCGCAGACAGGTCACTGAGAGCTGAGAGAACATCTCTGGATAGGAACAGGCGACGGTACAGGTCTGAGTAAGGGATGGAAAGTCTAAAAGGTAACAGTGGAGACAAAAGAGTTTCCATATGCAGTGGGCCACCCAGCTGTAAACAGCTCCTCCTGGGTGATAAAGGTATGTTAGCGGATATATTTTCAGTGTATGTGTGCATGTGTGTGTGTGCACGTATTTAGTGGTGTGTAGTGTCTTCAGGGAATAGAGTTAAGAGAAAGATTGTTAGAACATCAAAGACACCGACGCTACCAGTTTTTGCCACCTTTGCCATTGAGAGGAATAACTGTTTTTCATATTTGTAGAGTGAAAATATTAGCCGACATCTAGATACTGAGTGCTGTCATTTGCTGAAAGAATTTTTCCTTTGGCTGTAAGCCACAGTGATTTCATGTGTCTAAATATAAATAAAGATGCTTCTTAAAGTTCATTTTATGATTGGGGAAAACTAAGTCAAAACTTTTGTAGGTAAATCTCCTTAAACATTTATTACCAATTTCTTATTGAAGTTAACTGTGATTCTCCTTAGAATCTCCTGCGAGACAAGGCAAATCTCAAATTATGAAATTGATCAGCTAAAATAATTTAAACATCATTGACATCGCAGGTTAGAGCTGGTTTTAAAAAGGTAGACTAATTACTAGAAATCTAATTACTAGGGTAATTAGATTTAAAATACTAGTTACTAGGATTTTCATAAGAAAAAGAAAAAGGAAACAAATTGAGAATGGTTGTTGAAATCTCTTTGTAGCATTCAGTTCTGGTCTTCACAGCGTGGTTTCATAGTAATCATATTTCTTTACTGATAATACTGCTTCGTAAAATAATGGATTGTGCAAAGGTAAAACCATATACTATCTTGTGAAAACGGCTAGGGGTGTTATTCACAGGCAGATCACAAAATAAAGAGAGTTAATTTCCTATCCTTACTGACTCTTAGAACATTTCTCACAGTGTTTCTAAAAATGTGAATTTTGTGTTTATGTTACAATGAACTTGCAAACAAAATAAAGGAGAAAAGTCTTATAATGTGAGTACAGAAATTCTCAGACACATATGAATATTATCTTTGTGGAGCGCTAAGTAAGGGTTTAACCCAAAATTGATGTAGGAGTGATATATTTACCATTAAATACAAGGAAATGTTTTTCAGTAAAGGCTATCCTTTTAATCTCATAAGTGATCTGCTTTCATTTTGGGTAAAGGACAATTCACTATTTATGTGCAAGAAAAATGATGGCCACAGCCTCCATGAGATCCCAAAAGGATCAGTTCTTAGGAGCCAAGGAATTTGGAATTTGGTTAACATAAGAGAACATGTACATTTTATTTGAAAAGAGATTTAAACTATGCTTAGTGAATAAGAAAATATGATAAACCTTAGAGTAAAGTGTAGAGAGGTAATATGAGGAATGTCGTTAGAGATCATTGTTATGGTACTTGTGAACTTGACCCCAGAGCCATGGAACACTGAGCCCAGTAAAAAACATAGGCAAAGAAACCAATTCAATTCACAAAGGAGGCCTTTTGTGAGTGCTGCCATATGCAAAGTGCTTGATATACATCATCTCCATAAAGAGAAGAGCACAGTTTACACAACACGGAGCTGGGTGATCTTTCTTCAAGAAACAGCCGACATTTAAACGCGTCGTTTGCCTCAGTGCAGAGAATCCCACACCAAAGTAGCCAGTTCCTCAATGCCAAGAATCCGTGAATAATGGAGGAATACAGCGCCACATTAATGCACAGGTGGTGAAGCAGTCAATCCACAAACGATGGAAGGAATACCTGGGAGCATATTAGTGAACAAACTAGCATCAGGCAACACACGCGGACCCCAGGAGGCAAAAGTGACAATTCTGGGGTGAATTGAATACAGACTCATAGTACAGTGAGGCCTAAGTGAACGTTTGCTTTAAATCAGTGGCTCTGAGCCCTGAATACTCATTAATATCACCTGGAGAGCTTTAAAATCAACCGTACACCGAAGGCCTCACCAGAGACCAATTAAGCCCAAATTTTCTGAGGGCAGGGCCCAAGCAGCAGTCGATTTTGAAACACTCCAGATGATTACAATATGCAACTAGAGTGGAGACACATTGCCTTCACGCTGCTGACCCTACAGAAGAGGCCAAGGAACGCGAGGAGGAATTCCTCGCCTCTGGGGCCAAAGGATTTCTGCAATCACATTTTGACTAGAGGTAAGACTTCGTATGCTTAATTGTACGATGTTATCTCTTGTCTTCCTGATGTTTACTCTTCCGCTTGCTGGATCAGCAAGACATTTTTTGAAATGCTATAGGCTTCTGTTTATATGATCTAGAGAGAAGACTGGCCTAACAGAAATCAAGCACAGGAAAGTGCTCTAGGTGGAGTGGATTTGTGATGTGGGCCTCTGCCCTGTTGTAAGATTGCCTGAAATGACTGGGACTGGATTTTCTGTCAAAATGAGTTTTATGGAATTGAGATATGATTAGAAGGCTAGAAAATAACATTAGGAATATATTTCTTGTTCTGTTTATCTTCATATTTCTATATTTCTGTAACTTTCAGTACTCCTAAAGAGACTAGCTATTGTGTACAAAGAAGCTACTATTATTAGATATTACCTAGTTTTACAGACATAATTTATAATATAATAGCCCTGCTAAATAAATACTGCTATCTTTTTTATGGCATCGAAAACTAAGGCTTAGTGAAATTAAGGTAGTATTTTTAAAAATGTCAAATTTGTTTAGAGTGTGACTGAGAAGTAAAACTCAGGTTTGCTTTAATTCAAAGCCAGTTATTTCAGTAAATTAAAATTCATGTTAAATAACTTCTCTGATGCCTAATAGTATGCTAAATGTTTATTTGACTTAAATAAATGATCTCCTGTGTCTTACTTCTTAGGAAGAGTGATGAACTGAGACTGTAATAGTAAGAGACTATCTAAAACCAATGGGAAGGGTGTTGGGGGACAGTTGAATTAGCTTTTGTATGTATTTTTCTTTATTTTGTTTTTTTTCTGCAGTTTAATATGACGTGCCTAGATGTAGTCTGTTGACATTTCTTCTCCTTGGTGTTCTATGAACATACTGGATCTGTGATTGGGTGTCTGACATTAATTTAGGGAAAATTCTCCATCATTATTTCTTCAAATATTCTGTTCCTTTCCCTTTCTCTTCTCATGGTATCATGACATATATGTTACACTTTTTGTAGTTGTCCCAGAGTTCTTGAACATTCTGTTCTGGATTTTTGGGTTTTGTTTCATTCTTTTAGTCTTTTTTTTCCTTGGATTTTCATTTTCGGACCTTTTTTTATTGACATATCCTTAAGTTCAGAGATTATTTCCTCAACTGTGATGAGTCTATTGAAAGCGTTCTTTATGTTACATCTTTGTTGTGCTGGTGGTATTGTTGCCTTTTTTTTTTTTTTATCTCTAGCATTTCTTTTTAATTCTTTCTTAGACCTTTCACTTCTTTGCTTACATTATCTGTCCATTCTGGCCTTTGTCTCATTCCATGAGAGCTCTTAACATATGAAAGTTGTTTTAAACTCATGGTCTAATAATTCCAGTATCCCTGATAGATCTGTGTCTAGCACTCATGCTTGTTATGTCAGTTAAAAAAATTGTTTTTTTGCCTTTTAGTATTCCTTACAATTTCTTTTTTTTGAAAGGGGACATAATATACTTGGTTAAAGGAACCGAGTAAAAGGAATGTCGTAAATAGGCCTTTAGTAATGTAGTGGTAAGGGGTGGAGAGGAAAAATGTTGTCAAGTCTTATGATTAGGTGTCAGTCTTTTACAAGCAGTTTTCAGTTCTTTCTTTACTTTTTACCCCCTACACTTTTAGGTAGTACAGAATAACTAGAGAGGGCTAATGTTGGATATTTATTTTTCTACAGGCTGATTAGGCTCTGGTAAAATCCCAGTAGTTTGAGCTCTAGTAAGAAACTATTT
>NW_012105575.1:2449947-2451036 GCF_000951045.1 Mandrillus leucophaeus
GATGGTCTCGATCTCCTGACCTCGTGATCCGCCCGTCTCGGCCTCCCAAAGTGCTGGGATTACAGGCGTGAGCCACCGTGCCCGGCCTATTTCAAATAGTCTTATGCATCAGAGTGAGATAATATGATAAGCAGAATGATCATTCCCCAAAGTTGTACATGTCCTAACTCCCAGAACTTGTGGATACATTATCTTACATGACGGTGAAGACCTTGCATATATATTATGTTTAAGAACCTGGGTATGGCAAGATTCGCCTGTATTATCTGGGTTAGCCCACTGTCATCACAAGTGTCCATTAAAGTGGGAGGAGTTAGCAGAGGTCAGAGTGGTGGGATGTGAGTACGACTTGACCTGCTGTTATTGGCTTTAAAGATGGAAGAAAGAAGAAGAATCCAGACATGTAGCTGACCTTTACAAGCTAGAAAATTCAAGGAGACAAATTCTCCCCTAGAGACTACAGACGGGAAAACAGCCCTGCTGACACCTTTATTTTGACTTGTATTGGACTCCTGACCTACATAAATGAAAAACAATTTTCTATTTTATGCCACTAATTTTGTGATAATTTGCTATGGCAGCACAGGAAACCAATACCACAGAACAAAAACCACTGCAGATATCAGGGAGCTGACCTGGTGCTCACAGGAAGAGCTCGATGTCCTGCTGAACACAATTTATCAGAACATCAACATTAGACAAGGCCATTCTGTGGGTGTGATAGATTGGAACAAACAAACAAAGACCACACTATAATCATGTCTGAACACAGACAAAATTGTGAATCACATACCTAAGTCATAAAAGTGACTCACCATGCTCCTTATTCTGGTTAATATGTTACAGCTTCTCCTTTTTGAATTATTGTGTTAATTTTGCTTAGCCTTCACTTCCAGATAAACTCAATTAAGATGTTCAAAAAATTATACTTACTTCATGACAGTATGCTATTCATAGTAAAGTCACATTTCTTTAAATGTTCCCCCAAGTCACCTAAAACAAGCTCAAATCTGGTAACACGTCCTTTCTTACATACTTACTGAAATGTCTCGCAATTGTTTATGAAAGTTGTTTTACCTTTCTGGAATT
>NW_012105575.1:2455701-2457974 GCF_000951045.1 Mandrillus leucophaeus
CTAATGTTGGATATTTATTTTTCTACAGGCTGATTAGGCTCTGGTAAAATCCCAGTAGTTTGAGCTCTAGTAAGAAACTATTTTCTGAGGGCAGGCTTTGTTAAGAAAACCAGGATACTCTAGTATATTTCAATGGTTACTTTTTTCCCCTCTTCGTGCTGGAAGTATGAAGGGGATTCTTCTCCAATATTTACTGTGAGAACCTGGTAGAACTCCCAGAGGTAAAACTCACAGAAGTGTAGGAGATCTCTCATAACGGGGTGCCCCTGGAGTTTTTAACTCTTGGATTTATCCACAGTGAGCCTACAATAAATGGTCAATCACTAGTTCAGGTTTTCCTATCCACCCAGGTAGTTGTTCATGCAGGGGTTTCTGCTCACCTAAGTTGTGATTTTCTCTATCTACCTGTCTCTCCAGCTTTAG
Organism: Mandrillus leucophaeus; assembly: GCF_000951045.1. Classification (NCBI taxonomy): domain Eukaryota; kingdom Metazoa; phylum Chordata; class Mammalia; order Primates; family Cercopithecidae; genus Mandrillus; species Mandrillus leucophaeus. The sequence continues at coordinate 2,456,125 of NW_012105575.1, forward strand.
CAGCAGTGGTTTGGCCTACGACCTCACTTACCTGATGAATCTAAGAAGAAGTGTTGATTTTCCATTTGTTCGGCTTTTCGCTTGTTGTTAGCATGGGGTGGTGACTTCTAAGCTCCTTACATGCTGGACCAGAAACTGGAATTCTCTTTAGTGTATTGTTGTTCTTATTTCTTTCTTCTTTTCAGCAAAAAATGCAAACTAAAGTATAATAGTTTAACAAAAAAAAAAAAAAAAAAGGAAACAAGCTCTTATTTCCTGCAGAGTTTGAGAGAAAGTATTATCAATTTGTGCTACCTGCACTGTCTCTCCTCATTCTTGCTTCCGGGCATAATAAGCCTCATAGCTTACAAGTTACAGGTGATCTCATTTATCTTATTTCAGTTCAACATTCCAGCTTAGCAACACTTCAGAGTAAGTTCTGTGATGATTAATCCTGAGTGTCCACTTGATTGGATTGAAGGATGCAATATTTATCCTGGGCATGCCCGTGAGGGTGTTGCCAAAGGAGATTAACATTTAAGTCAGTATGCTGGGGAAGACAGACCCAACTTTTGGGTGGGCACCATCTAATCAGCCACCACCCAGTAGAAAGCAGGCCGAAAAACATGAAGTGATGAGATAGGCCTAGCCTCCCAGCCTATATCTTTCTCCCGTGCTGGATGTTTCCCGCCCTCGGACACTGAACTCCAGCTTCTTCAGTTTTGAGACGCGGACTGACTCTCCTCGCTCCTCAGCTTGCAGACAGCCTATTGTGGGACCTTGAGATCGTGTAAATTAATACTTAATAAACTCTCATATATCCTATTAGTTCTGTCCCTCTAAGTGAACCTTAATACAAATTCTTATGTTAAAGTCTATTAATTACATTAGACCTGAGGATATTTATTAAGCAATTTCTGTGTGCCAGGCACTGGACTAAGAAACAAGATAGTCTCAGTTTTAAAGTCTTATTGCTGTTAAAGCTTTGCCTCTGACTATTCAATGCCCATGTGTCTTCTTATTGACTACTGAGTCTATTGACTTAAACTGTTTGTCCTGCCTATTGATACTTATGACTTCTAGTTCTTAAGTATTCCATTAACTACTAATTAATAGCCCCAGTTTCTTTACACCAAGCTGGGTATTTGTTATGTATGTCTTTAATTTTTAAAACCTACCTAGGTTCTGACATTACTTTATTGTGACCATTCACTAAGATATATTCTGATCAGTAGTAATCCTGTGTTTGGCCACATCTGACTTACACTCCAAACAACAGAACTCTTGTATTTTTTATAATTTTAATTCCTTACTTAGCTCCAGTAAAGGTTGCCAAATGCCTTATCTGATGAGGAAAATTGAAATGACTTCCCACTCCACCCTTGCTGATATGTGTAAAGAGTCAGACCATTCTTCTTGACAATGATTAATTCAAAGTGAGTAGGTCTTGGTGATTTGAAACCATCAACTAAGAAGTGGTTTGCTGGAAAATTTAGAGAAACAGTTTCCCACAGTTAAGAGAGAGTCATTGGAAGCCAGTCTTTGCTCATTTTTTAATTGACAACTAGGAAAGATGTTCTCTGGATTGGTACTGGAAGCCCAGAGAACAATGGTAAGAAGATAAAGATGAAGTGGACAAGAAGTCTGAGAGATGAAAAGAACCTGTGTCTGTGACATTGCTGAACCACTTCATCAGCCAAACCAAGGCCCCTTGATTGGGATTTTTCTTGTATGTGAACTCTTTCAACTTCTATATTGTTTATTTCAAATAGTCTTTTTTTTTTTTTTTTTTTTGAGACGGAGTCTCGCTCTGTCGCCCAGGCTGGAGTGCAGTGGCCGGATCTCAGCTCCCTGCAAGCTCCGCCCCTGGG
>NW_012105575.1:2459220-2464243 GCF_000951045.1 Mandrillus leucophaeus
TATGAAAGTTGTTTTACCTTTCTGGAATTTAAAAAAAAAAAAAAAAAAAAAAAACTTGTTCAACTACAGGTGTGATCCTGGAGGATTTTGCCCAGAGTATATAGGCAAGATATATATATACATACACACACACACACACATATGCAATACATATGCATTTTAAAGCAAGTAGATTTTTTGGAATTTATTTTTATCCTATAATTAGAGGTCGAAAAAGTAACAATTCTGTTAACCAAACTTCATAAAGAATAGCAAGTTTTCTTGTACCTACTTTCTTCCACTCATGCCGATGCTAGTTTTGTATCACCAATGGTGAGTATGTTTGGAGTACACTAATCTATGGATGCGTCCTTATCATGGGAAAAAAAACCCCTAAGAAACTGCACCTATGAGAAGCCACAGTTGTAACTCAAAAAGTGAAGACATGTTTAATCCTAAAGTTGAAGTAAATAAAGGTGCTAAAGGCAGCCAAATATCAAGGCCACTGGGCAAGAGTAAATGCTATGGATGAGGTTTGATGTGGGTGTTGCATTTACTTTATTTGTTCAAGCTGAGAGAATTTACAAAGAGAGGTTGCATATCTGTGTGCCTGGTGATATGGTCCTCAATAAATGCTACTGGGATAAGCTCTACTGCTCAAGGATGTCAGGATGATGGCCTAAAATCCTACTGTGTGATATAGGTATCCATTGTAGAAGTCACATATCCCTAAATTCTTATGAAAGTATTCATCAGTCCAGTAGAAAAGATTCTGACTGTGTAATATAAAAAGTAGATAATAGGCTACTACTGCTGATTAATTGCAGTTCATCTCTCATGTTTAATAAAGTGCCGGGCCGGGCGCGATGGCTCAGGCCTGTAATCCCAGCACTTTGGGAGGCCGAGGCAGGCGGATCACGAGGTCAGCAGATCGAGACCATCCTGGCGAACACGGTGAAACCCCGTCTCTACTAAAAATACAAAAAACTAGCCGGGCGCAATGGCGGCGCCTGTGGTCCCAGCTCCTCGGGAGGCTGAGGCAGGAGAATGGCGGGAACCCGGGGGGCGGAGCTTGCAGGGAGCCAAGATGGCGCCGCTCACTCCAGCCTGGGCGACAGAGCAAGACTCTGTCTCAAAAAACAAAACAAAACAAAAAAAGGAATGTGCCCTAAATGTTAACTAATTTGTATTTATCAGTAATATCACATGTTAATACAGTGTATGCATAGTTTTAAGAAAATGTGTCATACCTCAAATTCAGCTATTTTAAAGAAAAAGATCAAGAATAAATACATTTTGAAAATATACAGTGGCTTGAACAGGACAGCCATTTATTTCAGTGACATACCAAGGGTAGGGGTGTATGAATGGTATGCCCTGGTGGGAAGAAGTAATTTTCCTCACTGGCATTTTTTTTTAAGGCAGGTTGGATTTTAGTTGATTTTATTGTTTAGACATTCACTGCAAAATATGTACCCCCTTGTACCTACACTGAGCAGACTAAACCCAATGCTTACCCCGTCGGCATCTCACTGTCCATCTGTTTTGTGGAAAAGAGCCAAGGTAAATAGGCCAAGGTGGTGGGAGGTTATGGCCCAATTCAGGGACTAAGTTTATTCCCATCTAGTTGCTTCTTCATCCCTCAGGGCGTTGTCATCTGCATGATAAAAGCTTGCTCTTATATATAGTGCAGGTGGGAAACTAAAATGGTACAAGCACTTTGGAAATTGTTCTGAGAGTTTTTATAATAGTTAGACATATTCTTATAGCCCAGAAATTCTACATATTTATTTGGGAAAAGTGGAAACATATGTTTCTACAAAAATTTTAACAAGAATACAGTATAGTAGCTCTTCTCATTAGAGCCATAAACTAGAAACAACCCAAATTCCCATTAATAGGGGAATAGATAAAAATACTCAAGCAAATAAACAAAAAAAGAACCTACTGAAACATGAAACAAGGATGAAAAAGTGACATAAGAAAATTTTAGAAGTAATGAAAATGTTCTACATCTCAATTGAGTGATAGTTAGATGGGTGTATATATTTTGTCAGAATGCTCCATTTAAAATTTATACATTTTACACTACACAAAATATACCTCAAAAGCCAAAGCTAGATCATAGGCACATTATTGTTCTACCTTATGTAAACTGAAAAGAATGCAGGCAAGACCAAGCAATTTAAAACTTTTCATATATATTTAATTAAATGAAGTCATAAGGCCCCACTTAGCTACCAGGAAGTGTAGGAAGAGTTTCTCTAGCTGGAGAACATAGCTGGAGAACATATGTCCAGAGTGAACTTTATTATCTTGGGAAAAAAAATGACAATTTTAGACAACTACAAAATCTAGTAACTATACATTTATATGTGCGTAGGTTTGTAAAATCCTCCGTTGACTTTTTGTTGTTGTTAAAATAAGGGCAATTTGTTCTAAGAGACCAATAGTGATTCATTTTACCCTAAATAATAATTTGTATACTAACCACAAACTTTTATCTATTTAAAGCAAAGAAATTTCTAAATGCCTCATAAGTTAAGCACTATGCCCTAGAGATCCTGTTAAAATAACATCTATTTAAGTTTTAGCTTGTTTCAACAACTTTAGCTACTATTGTTTTAATAGATATAGTTACCTTCCTTTACTTCGTGGTGCCAGAATTCTGACATTTGCTACTTTTCAAAAGACTATGAAAATAATATTTATAGTGATTTGAGTTTAACTATGTTCAGGTAGGTATCCTAAATAACTCTAAAGTTTTGTCTTCAAAACTGGCAAGCTGAGTATCTGCACTTGTGTGTGGCTTTTCCTTTGCACAATGGGAATTCTTTTACAAAACTGGCCTCTACTGTTTTTATAATATTTAGAGAAAATATACAGAAAAAAGAGACTCAGAAAGTTTTGATAATTATGACTTTATTTTTATACTTTAAATGTATATTTCAGATAACCTCATTTCAATTTCATAACAATGAATGTTCATCCCTTTGTTGCTTTTTGCATTAGCTTATTGAAAGTTTCTTCTTCTGTGAGCTGTCGTCACTTCTTAGTCTTCCTTCCTTTCCCCAGTGCCTTGCAATCTGCCTTCTGTTTTGGTCACTCTAAATAAACTACTTTCCGTAAGTTGCCTGGGAAAACTCTTTTAAATCTAAAGCATGCTTTTTTAGTAATTTTTCTTATTTCAGTTGGTAGCATTTAACATTTTTTAAAAATCTGTCTTTAGCTTCTTTTACTAGCACTCTTCCTAGCTATCAGAATCTTTCTGAAGATTCTTTCTTTGGCTTTCCCTTCAGTCTTTAAGTGTTGTAATTCTTTAGGATTTTATTTTTGGCCCATAGCCTTCTCTTATCCTCCACATGCCCCTGACTTTCTTTCTGATATAAACGTGGTTGACCCCACAGCATCACCCTTGACCAGTTCTTGACCACCATCATCTAATACAGATGTTTCAAACTATCCCAAGGTAATCTTGATTCTAAACTAGTTTTCTTCATGTATTTGTTATCCATGCTAATTACATAATTTTCTCCTAAGTGTATCAACTAAAAGTCTTGAAATATCAACCCTTATTTAACCTCTAATCAAGATCTACCTAAAAAACTACCTTTTTTTTTTTTTTAGCTGCTCGCTGTTCTCATTACCTCTGTGCTATTTGAGGCCCTATTATTTTGTTTAGATTATTGCAACAACATCCTGTTCTGTACTCCCAATTTATTCCTCAAAGTATTAGAGCTATCTTTCTAAGATACAAGTATAATCTATCACAATCCTTAAAGCTGTTACTCAAAGATTATACATTTTAGGAAAATATACACATGTAGTCATGTTTATTTGATTAAGATTAATAAGAGAAACAGGTCAGTAATGCCACAAGAGTCATTAAACTCCTGTATCTATTTTCCTGGCAACACTTGAACATATTTCTTTTTGGATTGAAGGCTGCACCATCAACCATGAAGACATTGACAGGCAATGTGCCTCTTGACCCCATGTAAGAATGCTTCTGATCTCTGCAGCCTGACAGAGAAGAGAGAAAAAAAGGTCAACATCAAAACTTCTGAACTGTACTTATTGGATTTATAAAACACTCAGCATCAGTAAACCTGAGCTTCAGCAATGGGTAAGCAAATTTCTCTTTTTGAAGAAGACAGCAAAACTCAGAGACTAGGTCACAAGAGAGTTTGAGGCTAGCCAGAGGTTATATGTTAAGTATCTTACGTGTGTGTGTGTGTGTTACAGGTTATATATTATCAAGTAATCATATGTAAGAACATATAACCTGGCATCTGGCACACAGTAGGATCTCCGGGAGTACTTACAGATCAGAATCTGAACAGGAAAATGAAAAATGGTGATCTTCTGTTTTCATTTCATTTCATGCAGCCATGTATAAAAGGGATCTGGTTAACTCATTTCAGAAAAGAATTCCAGCTCTGGGAAACTCTTGAATCATTAGGCTATAATTGTCTTCAGAAGCCTGTGAAAATAAGCCAGAAACCACTGTACACTGGCAAGTAATGTCTCCCTTATAGGGCACTGAAGATGATGTGCATAAAAGTATGAACTAATGTGTAGGGTCAGTTAAATGCTATAAATTTTACATCAGCTAAACCTCAAGTACGAAGCAGCTCTGACAGACAGATTTACATGCTGAAAACAGCATTTTATCAGAATAGAGAACAGTGCTCTACTTGTGCTAATACTTCCTAGATTGGTAACAATAGGCAAGTCTTGTTTTTCCACCACATTTCACTTCACGTCGTGAAGTGTGGATAGAAACAGAGTTCTTTTGAAGATCAAATGAGATAGGAATATGAAAACATGCTTTGGAAAACTTTGGAAAAAGGAATGACTGTGAACTTCTCCCATGTATAACAGTAAAGCTTGCATGTCTTTAAGGTGATTAGTAATGCAGAGATGATTTATAATCCTTTGGGTGTATACCCAGTAATGGGATGGCTGGGTCATATGGTACTTCTAGTTCTAGATCATTGAGGAATCGCCATACTGTTTTCCACAATGGTTGAACTAGTTTACA
>NW_012105575.1:2465373-2515504 GCF_000951045.1 Mandrillus leucophaeus
GCAACAAAGAAAATCAAAGTGTTAGCACATTCACCTGTAGGCAGGGAGGTAGCGGGTAAAGTCTTTACCATACTAACAATAAGCTTAAAATAATTGCCTAATAACAATGCCTGTATTTTGAACCTATCATAGTAGCTGTTTGCAGTTTCATAAGTAGATGACCATTATTTCCTTCAAATGTTACATTACCACCTACATTTACAATGAACTGAAATCTTGAAACACAGCCGGATCACGGTGACCAAAGAAGGGAAGACTGAAGTTCTTCTGGGTAAGCTCTGCTGTGTATGTTCAGAGTCTTGACAGCGAGCTGAATAATGAAAGGCACACTGAAGCCCAGCAGAAAAGTCACAGCATGATGGGAGCCATGGCAGCGTACAGATGAGTGTCATGGGAAGCAAATAGCAATACACCTTTTCTTCAACAAGAAAGGCAATGATGGGCCAGGCACAGCGGCTCATGCCTGTAATCCCAGCACTTTGGGAGGCCCAGATGGGCAAACCACTTGAGGCCAGGAGTTTGAGACCAGCCTGGCCAAAATGGCAAAACGCTGTCTCTACTAAAAATACAAAAGTTAGCCAGGTGTGGTGGCGCATGCCTGTGATCCTAACTGCTTGGGAGGCTGAGGCAGGAGAATCACTGGAACCTGGGAGGTGAAGTTTGCGGTGAGCTGAGATCGTGCCTTTGCACTCCAGCCTGGGTGACAGGGCAGTGAGCCGCTATCTCAAAAACAAAACAAAACAAAACAAAAAGAAAGCAGCATCTGCTGGCATTCCCAAAGCAGCCAATGAGATTACTGGAAATTTGGCATATATCCATTGTGTTCTGTTGAGTGCATTTAGGAGAAGAACCTCTCCATTTTTACGCATATTTCGTTCTCCACATGTGGCTGTAACATTAGGAAGGCAGCCTGTCACAAAGAAAGCAATAGGCCCAAATCAAAAAAATTCACTTTTATACAAAAATAGAAGTCTTATTTTGTGTTTTATTTTTCCATTTATACCCCCAGGCAGGTATCAAGTATCTATCATCTAACATACTTATCTTCTAATGTTATATGTTGAAATGAGTAGATAATCTCAAATTTTGATCAATAGAAAATTGGATCAAGATCTTGACTGTAACAGGAGTTGGATTGAAATTTTGGCTGTTAATATTTTCTTCATGCAAATTATATCTTAGAAAAAACACTCAAAAACGTAGCATTCAAATATATTTCATAAAATATGCCATAAGATATGTTTAAAGGGTGTTTGAAGAACTTGGAATGTATACCAGAAATGTATGCAAAGTCAAGGATCAATTGTTTTATTTTAGGTAAGAACTAATGTGGTTCTAACCTTTTGAACCATTCTGTAAAAATGTATCAACACAATACTAAGATTCTGCCATGCATGAGTTTCAGATTAAATTTGAATTTTATATACCTCTAAGCTCCCTCTTATGATAAAAATTATGTTTTCAAACTTTTGTCCCAGCTGTTTGGTAGTGAGAATGTTGCAGGATAAATAATATGTTGTAAAAACACTGAAATTCCCTGGTATCTGTATTTCCTGACTGATTTCAATTATTTTCAAATTCCCCCAAATGCAAATTATTTCTTGCTTTATAGATAGTCTAACACCTCACTCTCGAACTCCAGCATCACCCCAGATTGTAACATACCACTCTGAAATAAACTTTCCTTGTCACGAGTCTTTTTATTAATGGCACTTCAGTTTAAATTGCAGTTAAAACTAAGTGCTATAGCAATTATCTGGGCGATAACTTGAATTTACTGCAGCTTTTCTTCATTTGGTAACCTTTCAGCACTTACAATAGATGGATGGCAAATCTGGTCAATTAAAATTGAGACAATTTTTGTTTTTTTGCCTTTTTATAACTGAAATAGACTTTGCTTGAAAGAGGAATGCTAGCCTTAATTCCTGCCATTGCTTACTCAGGACATAGCAAATCAAATTTCAAAGAAAAAACATAGGTTATAGTGAAAGTTTCCAGTTTTGAATGTGGACTGGACCTGTGCCTTCTATAAGCAGGTGGGGCTCTATGCAGGGCTTCTTCTAGCAGAATGTGTGTTTCTACAGCTGCTGGTCTTTCACACCTGTCAAATGGTTCCAACATTGCTAAAGTTTGTTCTAAAAGAGTAAATGAACACAATGATCAAATATCGTCCACCACATAAATCTTTCTTTATTCATTCTAATGTGGTAATATCTCAAAAACTCTCTTGGAGAGCAAATTCCCAAGCAGAAAAACTTGGCTGTGAGAATTTTCTTTATTGTTAAAAATTTATTTATTTAAAAATGTTTAGTTTTATCATTTTTGGATTGACATTAAGAAAATTTGTAGAACCAATTTGCCGGATTATTCCTACGTTTTCTAGACAAGGCATAATAAAGAGATTCCCTGATTCAAAGGTATTCTCCTCCTTATGTGAGGAATCATAGTATGTTGAAATGTTTTGGAAGCACTAACACTTTTCTAATTCAAACGTGTGTTTTCAAAGATGACAAAAGTGAGTCCTGGTTAGAATGAGTGACATGGCGGTCAGTTTCATACAGATAGCTTAGACTGAAACTTCGTCCTCTATGCCAGCTGCCTCTCTAATGAGTGTAATTTAGGTTAATAATCTCCTTGTTTTAAAATAAAAATAATTATGGGGTAGTTGAGCCTATCAGCCAGTCATTCTCTAATATGAATGAATTTAAATTATTTTCTTCTCAAATGATATCAGTTGCAGAAATGAGAAGACTAGCAAGCACTTTCCACGTGAGGACAGGGTTGTTGGATCTTCAACAGAGAAAGCAGTGTCGAAAGTCAGAGGAAGGGAAAAAGGTTGGAGTTTAAAATCTGTCATCTATCAGTCTATATGGATATCTATATCTGAATCTATCCATCTAAATCTATATAGATAAAACATTGGCAAAACTGCAGAATAGATCCATCTCTATCTATCTAGATAGATAGATCTAAAAAGGAAGGGGCCAGTCGAGGACACCCAACACAAACTTAATCTATTTTGCAATTTTGCCAAAGGCTCTGATGGAAAACATATTTTCTGTTGAATCTTAGATGTCAAATTGCTCCACATGCTTGTCTTATAATGATACTATACAATACTAACAAACACATTGTCCTTCTTAGGAAAGGGTTTGGGGAGGCAGGCGCTGTTGCTCATACCTGTAATCCCAGCACTTTGGGAGGCTGAAGTGGGTGGATCACTTGAGGTCAGGAGTTCAAGACCACCCTTGCCAATACAGCAAAACCCTGTCTCTACTGAAAATACAAAAATTAGCTGGCCGTGATGGTGCATGCCTGTAATCCTAGCAACTTAGGAGGCTGAGGCCAGAGAATAGCTGAGCCTGGGAGGCAGAGGCTGCAGCGAGCCGAGATTGCACAACTGCACTCTATCCTGGGTGACAGAGCAAGACTCCGTCTCAGGAAAAAAAAAAAAAAAAAAGGATTTGGGAGAGAGAGGTGTGGACAGAATTAGGAAAAAATGAGAGTTCATGACACATGGACACAGGGAGGGGGGGAACAACACACATTGGGTCCTGTTGGGGGGTGGGTGGTAAAGGGAGGGAGAGCATTAGGACCAATACCTAATGCTGGGGGACTTAAAACCTAGATAATGGGTTGATAGGTGCAGCAAACAACCATGGCACATGTATACCTATGTAACAAACCCACATATTCTGCACATGCATCCTGGAACTTAAAACAAAACAAAATGAGAGTTCATGGTGGCTACGGTTGAGTGGATAGGGAGGATTGGGGATGGCAGTGGAGAAGTACTACGTATGTGGCGGGGCTCAGAACACAATACCTCTGATGTGGTGCTTTGGCATGCTAAGTGCTTTGAGTTGAAGAAGATTGAAAGGACTTCAGAAGCAAGAATTTCTCTCTCACCTTTTCCCTGCCTCCTTTTGTCTTGTCCTTTCTCCAATTAAGTAGGTTGTAGAAACTAGAATTCCCCTTTCTCAAGGGGAGTCATAAAAAACTAGAACTCTTTTCTTCCAAAGCAAACCATAAAACCAGGAGAGGTCACTCTCTGCCCTACCGCCCTTGAATACTTTCATTATTATAAGGCCACATGACCCTCATTACTCATTTCAGAAGAGTCCTGTCCCGTGCTTGGGTAATGAATACTACACAGGCCAAGAAGAATCTGAACAAATAGGCCTTGCTGAGCTTCCCTCAGTTTATCATCATTAGAGCATATACTTTTTGTCCAGCCACATATCTACATAGCTGTCCATCCTTCATGAAACCTAAGCACAAAAATAGTTTTCCCTGGGTCTTTGGGTCTTAGTTTCTAAAGGCTTTGGTGGCATACAAAACTTTATTAAGTCAGTTTGTTTTGCTTTCTTCTGGATAACCTGTCTTTTCTTATCTGAGTGTCTACCATGACTTTTGTAATGGGAGAAAAATATCCCTTTATTATATACCTATATGTAATAGCAGACCCTGAATTCTGGCATGTCTACATCTCACAAAAGTCTTAACAGAGCAGTTTAGAACAGTATTTTTCTTTGCATGCTATATTGAACAGTTAGTATTAATTACTAGCCAATTAATAAGTAACACAGAATCTGCTACAAAAGTTAAATAAAATTCATAAATTGAGTTTGGCTCAAATATTCCTGTAGTGGAGAAAAATGTTTTCTGAGAACTCCAAATATTTACCAAAGCCCTGATCTGTCTGCTTGTTGGTTTTAATTTTCAAAACCTATTTAGTCTCCAATGTAGATACAACCACAGATAAGATTTTTTTAACTTAAAGGATTGTTTGTGACTTTGTGTTTATGTTAGTGTCTAAAGAAATAACTTCCTACCTATGTCAGTTAGCATGTGTTTGACTGTAAGTAGCAGAAAGTCAGATGAATGGTAACTGATGTTAAAAGTTTTAACTTATTCAAAACAGCCATTTAATTACTTAATAAATAAGGCCATGGTTGGCAGTCCAAAGCAGGCCTCTCTATTCATCTACTCCTCTATGCTGGCCATGTCGGCCTTTTGGGCTTGCGCTCATCTCTCTCCTTATAAATAAAAGATGGTGACTCTGGCTCATGACATCAACATTTCATCCATAGGTGGCAAGTAGGAAGCAAAACTTTTCTGGAAATGAAAAGTCTCCTAAATGATTTCCTCTTGAATATTGTTTGCCACAACTAGGTATATCTCCAACTCTAGACCCATCACAGGCAAGCAGCATAGGGCCATAGTACTGATGGTTTTAGTCTAATTGTAAACCATTCTCTGAAACTGGTCAAAGTTAGGTTCTACCTGCTTCAAAATTAGGATGTTAGTAGAGAAGAAGACAGAGGTAGATATAACCCTTTATTAAGCCATGACAGTATTTACCATATTATTACTGAAAGGAAAAAATGTAGTAGTCATGGTAGGAAGTTTACTGTGCTTTGAAACAAATAGAATTAAAATAAATATATTAACGTTTGTAGTTTAAATTCAATTAAGCAATATTGATTTATCAGCAGATTGGTTTCGACATAGATAAATTATTAGAATATATAAAAATCTAAAAAAAATTTGAAGGCTGGCACTGCCTAAATATTTTATGTATCTTCAGGGATAGTTGATTGTAGCCTTGTGTATAAATAATTTAAATATTTGTACACAAAAACAGCCTAGAATTAAACGGTGCAAGAATTACAAAGAAAGGAAAGAGAGATGTGTTGTAACTGTTGTAAGAAATCATGCCTCCCAGCTGTGGGCCTGGAGGTGGGGGTGGGGAGAGGTGCAGCAAAGAAACAAATTACGACAAACTTGTTGATTTAAAACAACACAAGTTTATTTTCTTCCAGTTTTATAGAACAGAAATCGCATTTAGATCTCACTGGGAGAAAATCAGCATATTATCAGGACTTTGTTCCATCCTGGGGGCTCTAGGGGTGATACGGTTTGGCTCTGTGTTCCTGCCCAAATCTCATCTCGAATTATAATCCTCACATTCCACGGGAGGGGCCTAGTAGGAGGTGATTGAATCATGGGGGTGAACTGCCTTTTTGCTGTTCTCATGATAGTAAGTGATTTCTCATGAGATCTGGTTGTTTGAAAGTGTGTTGCATTTTCCCCTTTGTTCTCTCTCTCTCTCCCATGCTCCACATGGTAAGATATGCTTCTGTCTTTAATTGTAAGTTTCCTAAGGCCTCGCAGTTATGCTTCCTGTTAAACCTGTAGAACTGTGAGTCATTTAAACCTCTTTTCTTTATAAATTACTCAATCTTAGGTAGTTCTTTATAGCAGTGTGAGAATAGACTGATTTATGGGGAAAGTCTGTTTTCTTGCCTCTTTCAGGTTTTAGGAGTTGCATTCCTTGGTTGGTATCCTTCCTCCTCTGTCTTCAAAGCAAGCAACGGCAGGTTGAGTAATTTTCATATCACATCTCTCTGACATTTCTTCCATAATCACATTCCCCTCTCTGGCCACAAGTGAGAATAGTTCTTCAATCAGACCTGTCTGATTAGATAGGGTCCACTCGTATAATCCAGGGTGATCTTCCCGATCTCATGATCCTTAATGTTCGATACAAAGTCTCCATTCCTGTGTAAGGTAACATATTCACAGGTCCAGAGATTCAGGCATGGATATATTGGGGGAATAGCGGAGTGGCGGTGGACACTATTCTGCCCAGCACAAGTGACATTTTTTTTTTCTAATCTCAAGGAAAAAAATATTTACTGTTATTAGTCCATTTTCACGCTGCTGGTAAAGACATACCTGGGACTGGGCAGTTTACAGAAGGAAGAAGTTTATTGGCTTCACAGGTCCACGTGGCTGGGGAGGCCTCACAACCATGGCAGAAGGTGAAAGGCACATCTCACATGGCAGCAGACAAGAGAAGAGAGTGAGGAAGAAGCAAAAGCAGAAACCCCTTAAAAAACCATCAGATCCCATGAGACTTATTTACTACCATGAGAACAATATGGGGGAAACTGCCCCCATAACTCAATTATCTCCCTCCAGGTCTCTCTCACAACATGTGGGAATTATGAGAGGACAATTCAAGATGAAAGTTGGGAGGGAACACACAACCAAACCATATCATTCTGCCCCGGCCCCTCCTAAATTTCATGTCTTCATATTTCAAAACCAATCATGCCCTCCAAATAGTCTCCCAGAGTCTTAACTCATTTCAGCATTAACTCACAGTCCAAAGTCTCATCTGAGACAAGGCAAGTCCCTTCTGCCCTTTAGCCTGTAAAATCAAAAGCAATTTAGTTACTTAGATACAATGGGGGTACAGGCATTGGGTAAATACAACCATTCCAAATGAGAGAAACTGGCCAAAACAAATGAGCTTCAGGTACCATGCCAGTCTGAAATCCAGCAAGGGAGTCAAATGTTAAAGTTCCCAAATGATCAACTTTGACTCCATGTCTCATATCCCGATCATGCTGATGCGAGAGGTGGGTTCCCACGTTCTCGGGCAGCTCCAGCCCTGTGGTTTTGCCGGATACAGTTTCCCTCCTGGCTTCTTTCATGGGCTGATACTGAGTGTCTGCAGCTTTTCCAGGCACAAGGTGCCAAATGGTGGTGGGTCTGCCATTCTGTGGCCTGGAGGACAGTAGCCCTCTTCTCACGGCTCCACTAGGCGTTGCCCCAACAGGGATGCTGTGTTGGGGCTCTGACCCCACATTTCCCTTCGGCACTGTGCTCACAGAGGTTCTCCATGAGGGCCCTGCCCTTGCAGCAAACTTCTGCCTGGGCATCCAGGCATTTCCATGCATCCTCTGAAATCTAGGCAGAGGTTCTCAAACCTCAGTTCTTGACTTCTGTGTACTCACAGGCTCAATACCATTTGGAAGCTGCCAAGACTTGGGGCTTCCACCCTCTGAAGAAACAGCCCAAGCTGTACCTTGACCCCTTTTAGTCACAGCTGTGGAGGCTGGAATGCAGGGCACCAAGTCCCTGGACTGTACACAGCGGAGGTACCCTGGGCACCACCCACAAAACCATATTTCCCTCATAGGCTTCGAGACCTGTGATGTGAGGGGCTTCCATGAAGACCTCTAACATGCCCTGGAACCATTTTCCTCATGGTCTTGGGGATTAACATTTGGCTCCTCATTTCTTACACAAATTTCTGCAGCTGGCTTGAATTTTTTCCTCAGAAAATGGGATATTATTTTCTATTGCATTATTAGGCTGCAAATTTTCTGAACTTTTATGCTCTGCTTTCCTTACAAAACTGAACGACTTTAACAGCATCCAAGTCACTTCCTGAATGCTTTGCTGCTTAGAAAATTCTTCTGCCAGAGACCCTAAATCATCTCCCTCAAATTCAAATTTCCACAGATCTCTAGGACAAGGGCAAAATGCCACCAGTCTCTTTGCTAAAACATAATGAGTCACCTTTGGTCCAGTTCCCAACAAGTTCCTCATTTCCATCTGAGAACACCTCAGCCTGGACAGCATTTTGGTCAAAGCTATTCAACAAATCTCCAGGAAGTTTCAAAATTTCCCACATTTTCCTGTCTTCTTCTGAGCCCTCCCATCTGTTCCAAACTCTGCCTATTACCCAGTTCCAAAGCTGCTTCCACATTTCAGGTATCTTTTCATCAATGCCCCACTTTACTGGTACCAATTTTCTGTATTAGTCCATTTTCACAACTGCTGATAAAGACATACCCAAGACTGGGTAATTAACAAAAGAAAGAGGTTTAATGGACTTAGGTTTCACGTGGCTGGGAAGACCTCACAATCATGGCGCATGAAAGCACATCTCATGTCGAGGCAGACGAGAGAAGAGAACTAGTGCAGGGAAACTCTCCTTTTTCAAACTGTCAGCTCTCGTGAGACTTATTCACTGTCATGAGAACAGCAGGGGCAAGATCTGCCCCCATGATTCGATTACCTCCCACTGGATTCCTCTTGCAACACATGGGAATTCAAGATGAGATTTGGGTGGGGACAGAGCCAAACCATATCACTGTTCCATTCTG
This sequence comes from Mandrillus leucophaeus, assembly GCF_000951045.1. Classification (NCBI taxonomy): domain Eukaryota; kingdom Metazoa; phylum Chordata; class Mammalia; order Primates; family Cercopithecidae; genus Mandrillus; species Mandrillus leucophaeus. The sequence continues at coordinate 2,474,340 of NW_012105575.1, forward strand.
AAATGATGATTTTAAAAGTGTGCTTTATTATTTTGCCTTTAGAATCTGAAAAATATTTCATAATTTTAAAATAAATCTTATTAGATGCATTTAAGTTTGAAATAAAAAAAAGGTTTTTTTCCCCCTGCTATGAATTATACCGGTATTTTATACACAAGTATACATACACAAACCACACAAACATACACCACACACACACACATACTCCCTACCTTCACCTTCCACTCACACCCCTCATCACATATAAAATTTAAGGGCATAGATGAGGTGGAACTTTATTTCTACATGTTTAATATGTTTTATGTCTTCTAGGCATTTATCCTGCATTGTAAGTCAGAATTCTGCTGTTGCCCAAATAAACAGAAGTGACTGTTCTATTGTTAGAAATTGGAATCAAATAAAACATTAACCGTAAATCACCTCTGCCTTGCCAAATCAGGCCACTTGAAACATTCCAGCAGATAACAAGTCACACCCCATTGTGTGAGTTTAGTCTGCCATTTGGAGACACAGGAATTTCCTCATGTCTCTTTTCAGATAGTTTATCTTCAGAATTTGTTGCTCTGAATACTTCTAGCCTTATACTTCTTGGGAGAAAAAGAAAAAACATTTCAAATAATACACCACCAGAGAATAAGAAACATCATCATGCATTTTGTTTTAGATGAGGTTTCCCTTTTATTTATTTATTTATTTTTAATTTTTTCTTTCTAAAATGTGACCAGAAGAGATAGAGTTTTATTTTTAAAAGTAGATGATTCCTGAGACAATAAATGTTTTTATTAAGAACATTTCAGAACTAAGATTTGTTTGATTAGATTTTCATATAAGACATAAGTGGAATTAATTTATCATGCTGTATAGTTAATGATTATTTGCTATATGTAATTGTTGGTTAGGATAAATTCATATAGATTAAATTTAGTATTTTAATTAATAAGTTTGGATAAACATTCTTTATGCCTTTTCTTTAGTTAAATCTCTACTAAATACAGTAAGCTGATATGGTTTCTTGCTTTTACATCTTGGTCAAAAACCACCTTGTCCCCGGAATGTGCGCTTTTCAATAAATGGGAAACTAGCAAAATGACTAAAGTGCCAAACTAAACTGAAGTAATGAGCTTCTAGTTCGTAGAGTGGCTCAGAGGGTAAGATTTATTTCAAGCTTGGGAGAAGATAATTTGGAGTCACTTTTACTAAGCAATTTATATCAGAATTACTAGGAGGGAAAGTTTGTTAAGCATCCAATATGTTTTACGCCTGGTTTCAATATACATAGTTTTAATAGCATTTGTCCCTCTAGTGACAAGTTCATGACAGAAGAAATGCCACATGAGTGGTAAATTGTCTCAAATGAAGGATGTCAAAATTACATTCATCCTGACTTGTGTAGGCCTCTCTTTTCATTAAATGATGAACACTCTTTCTTCTCCGCTGGAATCTGGGTGAGCCCTGGGACTTGCGTTGACCAATAGGACATGGTGAAAGCGATTCTGTGCCAGTTCTGAATCTGGGCTTTCAGAGGACTGTTAGCTTCTGGTTTCATTCTGTCGGAATCCAGCTGCCATGCTGTGAGGAAGCAAATCTAAGCTAGTGGCGAGAGACAGGCCATGCAGAAGACGATCTGAGGCCTAGCTGAGAACCAGCACCAGCTCTGAGACATGGGAACCAGGGCTTCCTGGACATCCAGATTCTGGCTACACCATTCCTGGCTAAAGCCAGCTGCATGACTAACTCCAGCCAATACCACATGGAAAGAAGAACCCTGCAACTGGACCCAGCAATCCACAAAGAAAAACAAAACAAAAAAACCATTGTTTTAGGTAACTGTTTTGGGAGTGCTTAGTTACAAAGTAATATATAATTAATGTAACTAACCTATATAGTGGCAGCAATTTTCATTTGTATAACCGAGCCCCCTACCAAAAATAGACAAAAATATTTTTAAAAAAGCAAAACCTTAAAGATTCTTAGGCTATTTAGCCAAAACGTCTGTTATTGTGCCATTCTCTTTGTCTCTTTTTATTCATGTCAAACCCAATTCTCTATTTTTGTGATTATTAACAATTTATATTATGGCTTATAGATTAGAAATTTGATTTTTTTTTTTTTTCTGGTGACATGCTTAAATTATTCAAAGACTGAATAAATTTAAATACTGAAGCAAATTTTCCCGAAAACTGCATTTGAAACATAGTGACTAAATAAGAAGGTCTGAGAATTCGCAAATAAAATCTCACTCTGAGACTAAAACAGGCAACAAGCAACTTACAGTTTTAAAAAGGCGGGCAGGGGACGCTTAAGTTAGCAGCGCATACCGTAAGAGATGATCTACAAAGGGGTTCATAGTAGGGACCTGGAATATGCCTTTGCCTGATCCAGGTGACCAGGGTTATAGCCTCAAGTAGTCATGTCTGGAATGTGATTGATGTAAAAGAAAATTGCAAGCTATTCAATCGTGTCATACCTTGCTTGACTTGACATAATGGTGCTTGTGGGCACTCGAAAAGAAAAAGAACACTGCAGAGCATGAATTCTCCTTGTTTTCCCAACACTGTGCAGGAAAAGCAGTGCTCTAATTCAAGGGGCCAAAGTTCTTCACATAGAAAAATTCCTAGAGTGGAGGGCAATCCATCGATTCACAAAGCTTCATGCTTATACCCTGTGAGGTCGTCTAACTTTGTTCAAATTTTAGTTTCGCCAGTCTTATGACATACTATCAAAACTGAATGGACTGGTCCACTAGCAGGGAGCTGTTTGTATACACAATTGGCCCTGCTTTTGGGAAAGGGAAATATTTTTATTATAAATAAGCCATTGAATTTACTGGGTACAATTTGCCCATAAAATGCCTCATGATGAGGGAAGAATAGTAGAGCCAACATCGAGGCACAGATGTAGTGAGCATAGTCAACTAAGACCAATGGCTAAAATAAATGGTTTACTCCCATATCCAGATTATAAATAAAATCTGTGGCTCAGCAAAACCATAATTTGACATATTTCATAGAGTGCTGGGTCTCATATAAGTAGTCAATAACATAAATGTTAAATCTATAATTACCAAAATTCTAGAGTATACACTGACATCTGATTGATAAAAGGCATGATTTTAAAATTGATTAGTGTTTCTTAATTTTGAACATCATCAAATGTATGTTTATAAAATCGAATTATACTGTATTGGGAATATTAATAGGCCTTAATACTACCAATTGCCATCACCCTTATCTGACCAAACATCCAGTTGACATCTCTGTCTGCCTCTGTCCCACTTCCCCGCATATCTTTCAAAACTGGTATGAGCATAATAAAAGAAAAGTTTGACTTTTCTGAACTTCTATGCCCTACTTACCTATGTCTGAGAAGTGAGAGTGGGTGAGCCGGAAACCATTTGTTTAAGTCACATGAAGTAAATTAAAATGCATCAGACTACACTTGGGTCAATCAAGTAATGGCATCAGCTTTAAGTGAGAGAGGGTTTAATGAGATTTCACAATGTTTTAGTGGCCAGTTATGAGCAATTAAATATTATGGTTATGCTAAAAATTGACAGATTTGATTGGTTGCATATTGGGTGATTGTATACCCTAATTTGCCTGGCACAGTTCTGGTTTACATCTGCTATTCCAGCATAATCGTTAGTAATGCTCTTTTTTGCTTTTGAAAATGTCCTGTGTTTGAGTAGATAAATTTGATGATCACTCTTGTTTTAGAAAAGTTGGAAAATAGGTAAAGAGTGGATTAAAGTAGGTGGTAACAGCAAGTTATTGGTTTATCTTTCATCTATGTTAGAAAGTCATACATGTGTTATGTTGAGTTAAATATCTTAAACAACTTAAGTCAGACTGTTTTCTAGGAACCCAACTACTCATCAGCTCATATTTCCTCCCAGTCAGTGTTTGCCCCATCAACACCTTCCCCTAGACACTTCCACGTTCTTGAAAATGCAAGGTGTGCAGACCTCTGGTTTAAAGGCAGTACAGTCTAATACTGAATACTGAATAATAAAATAAGGGTTTCTTAACCTCTCACTGTATTAGACATAGGGCAGGGAGATGGAAAGAAACCAACTAGTAAGTGAAAAAATTCCAAAGAACCTTCTCTCCTCCCCCAAAACATGTAAAATCAGAATTTATACATTAGGTAACAGCATACTAATTTAAATTTCAAATTGTGGATAGTTGCAGGAATTCAAATTAAAGGCAGGACATATTTGTAATACTAACTTACCCTACATAATCATTTTTCATTGCATTTTCAAAATAATTATATTTATTTCTGTCCCAGCTTCAGTTTGTAGGTGGTAGCATGTTGAAGGAATGGTGAAGCATTTTGTGTGAGAACATGAATTCTGGAACCACAAGGCTCTGGTTCAAGTTTCAGCTCTGCTACTTCTTGATATATATCCTTGGACAAGTCATTAATCTCTGTATGCCTTGACTTCCTCACCTATAAAATGGAAATAATAGAACTACTGCACAGATTTGTTATAAACGATCATTTAATATTTGTAAAAGGTTTAGAAGATTGCTTAGCATGTAACATATATGACAGTCACTCTTTGTCCATGGGGAATATGTTTCAAGACACACAGTAGATGCTTGAAACTACAAATAGTACTGAACTCTATGTAAACAGTCATGTGCCACGTAACAATGTCTTGGTCAATGATGTACCACATATACAACAGCAGTCCCATCAGATTATAATGAAACTGAAAAATTCTTCTCACCTAGTGGTGCTGTAGCCATTGTAATGTCATAAGGTGATGCATTACTCACTTGTTTGTGGGTAATAAATCACATCACACTATGCATCTATTATACATGCAGTGCATATATACAGTAGATAATATTTGATAAACAATTATGTTACTGGTTTATGTATTTACTATACTTTATTGTTACTTTAGGGTATACTCTTTCTACATATTTTTTAACAAGTTAACATAAAACAGCCTCAGGCAGGTTCTTCAGGAAGTATTTTAGAAGAGGCACTGTTGTTGGAGGAGATGACAACTCCACGTGTGTTATTGCCCCTGAAGACCTTCCAGTGGGACAAGATGTAGAGGTGGAAGACAGTGATGTTGATGATCCTGACCCTATGCAGGCCAAGACTAATGTGTGTGTTTGTGTTTTAGTTTTTAACAACAACAACAACAAAAAAGTTTAAAAAGTAAAATAAGGAAAATAGCAAAAAGCTTATAGAATAAAGATATAAAAATATTTTTGTATAGCTGTACAATGAATGTGTTTTAAGATAAGTGTTATTACAAAAAAGTAGAAAAGTTAAAAAAAAGACTAAAATGTTTATAAAGCAAAAAGTCATAGTAAGCTAAGGTTAATTTATTATTAATTTTTTTATTAGTTTAGTGTAGCCTAAGTATTTATAAAGTCTATAATAGTGCAATGTCCTAGGCGTTCACATTCACTTACCATTTACTCACTGACTCACCCAGAGAAACTTCCAGCCCTGCAACTCCATTCCTGGCAAGTGCCATATACAGGTGTACCACCTTTATCTTTTATATTTTATTATTACTGTACCTTTAAAGTTATTTAGCTATCTGTAGATACACAAATACTTAAGTATACTCTGTGATGTTCAAACAGTGATGCATTTCTCAGGACCTACCTGAATCATTAAGGGATGCCATGAATGTACTATTATTTTTCATTTAATAACAAAGATGGTTACTAAGAAGTGACTAAGGGGAATAAGTAGTGTGGACAGTGAGAATGTGCATGACAAAGGGATGATTCATGTCCCAGGCAGGAAGGAGCAGGATGGCATGAGATTTTGTCACGTTACTCAGAATGATGTATAATTTAAAATTTATAAATTGTTTTTGAAACTTTGTGTTTAATGTTTTGGGCCATGGTTGACCATGGTAACTGGTCAAGCCAAATCAAGAAAAAGAGGAATGACTGTACTAGAGACTGTTAAACAATAAAAAAGCAAGGATTTCCCTTTAGACTGGCAGTGTGACTGCCTGAAATTGGTTTTCGAGTGACACACATGTTATGATTTAAGAAATACCCAGACAGCTGGTAAAACATTATGTCTGTATGTGTCTGTGAGGGTGTCTCTGGACAAGATTAGCATTTAAACCAGTAGACTGAGTGATATGATTAGGCCTTGTGTCCCCACCCAAATCTCATCTTGACTTGTAATCCCCATAATCCCCACCTGTTGAGGGAGAGACCTGGTGGGAGGTGACTGGATCATGGAGTTGGTTTCCCCCATGCTGTTCTCATGATAATGAGTGAGTTCTCATGAGATCTGATGGTTTTATAAGGGTCTGACAGTTTCTCCTTCATACACTTGCTCTCTGTCTTGCCTGCTGCCATGTAAGACATGCCTCTTCCCCTTCTGCCATGATTGTAAGTTTCCTGAGGCCTTCCCAGTTTAATTAACTGTGAGCCAAATAAACCTCTTTCCTTTATAAATTACCCAGCCTCAGGAATTTCTTTATAGCAGTGTGAAAACGGGCTAACACACTGAGTAAAGAAAATCCACCCTGCCCACTGATGTGGGCAGGCATTGTCCAATTCATTGAGGGCTTGTCTAGAACAAAGTCAGGGGAAGGGCAAATTCATTCTCTCTTCTGGAGCTCCGAGATTCATTTTCTCTTGCTCCCAGATATCAAAGCTCCAAGTTCTTGGCACTTCAGACTCCAGGGTTTAAACCAGCAGCCCCCTTTGAATCTCAGGCCTTTGTCCTCAGAGTGAGAGTTATACTGTTCACTCCCCTGGTTCTCAGGCTTTCAACTCAAGCTGAATTATACCACTGATTTTCCTTGTTCTAGGGCTTGACGATGGAACCTCATATCTAGATATGGTACTGGTTTTATTTTTCTGAAGAGCCATAATATACATGTTTCTTCTTTTATCTCATTTTGATAAGTTATTAGTCTTAGTATCACTTATCTAATATAATAGCAAGAAGAAATCTACTAAAAGTGAGAATTGTTTTCTCTCTAATCACTATCTTTTTTAACAGATAATAGATGTGTCAGAAGTTCTATCAAAGATGCATTAGAACTAACTCTCATTCCTTCAAACACATACAAATTGAGTACAGCTGTTTATGCTCCATCAGAATTGTAAGTGTGTTTCAAAAGAAGATAGAAAAACACTTGAAATCTCATCTCTTGGTCATCACGAAAGTAAGGAGGTACAACCCTTTATCCTTGCACAGGACTGGCTATGCAGTTACATAGGGACCAGTGTTTAGAAGGATCCTGTGTTTGTTTTAAAGTTCTGATGTTGCTGTCTTAACAGTGCTAATGATATTTAAACCACAAAACCCTCATTTTTATTTTGCACTGGACCTTGTCAATTATGTAGTGAGTCCTGTCTTATACTTCACCAACTAGGATTTGAATAACATTCTTTCACAAAATTATAAATATCCAGATTACAATAAAAAATTCTTTCTAGCAACAGGAAATACATGGTTCAAAAAAAATCAGGTGCAAATCTGTGACTTAACATACAAAAGTGTGAGTCTCAAATGTTTAGTTTCTCACTCTGAACAGTTCCTGAATAGCATATTGCAGTATTCTCCAAAATGAATATGGCTGAAGCTGGACACATGATGATCCTTCTTCAGTATGTTTTAGGTGTCAGTGGTACCCTCTTCCTCCTATTCATTATGGTCAGATCCTCAGTCATCTTTAACACTTCCCTCTTTCTTGCATTCACCAGCCAATCACTTGCCAAGAACTATTGATTTTACTCGTAATAATTCTCACTTTGGTTCCTTCCTTCCATATTCTTTAGAGTGTCATTTGTCTCTCTGTGAATTAATCTCAATACTCTAGTCCACTTTTATCTGTCTCTACTCTTCGTCATATAAGATATACTAAAATCACAGTGCTCACAGGCTACCAGATTTGCTGTGTACATCTATAATTTTGTTAATTGTATTTAATTACTAAATAGATTTGGAAATAATTGAGAGGAAAACAGAGCTGAAAGAAGAGACTGAAGATAGAAACAGGATTTAGATCTCCTTAGGCCTTCGAAGCAACATAGCAGGATGTGGCTTTTATTCTGAGCAACTGAAGGGTTTAAAAAGAATGGGATGATTAGATTTTATTTAACCAAACCAGCATGGTTACCTAGGCATGAACAAATCAAGGGGAACTTGTGTAGGGGAGGAAACATTTTTTCTCTACCTGTCCTATGTTCGTAGCTAAGGCCCCTATAACAAAACACGGATTAACAAGATAAAAGCAAACATATTTATTGAATATAAGTTTTATGTGACACAGGAGCTTTCTAAAGGAAATGAAGACCCAAAGACACAGTTAAACCTGTGTATTTGTATGTGAGGATTGATGAAGAGAGGCTGGTCATGGAGGAATATGATGAGACAAAAAGGGTGTGATCAAACACAATAAATTGTTGACAATTTAGCAAAGCCTGTTTAAATTTTTCTCTGTGACCCTTTGTCATTAGAAAGAGATAAGGATGTTCCTTTCTTTCCTCTGAGATAGACAGCACTTCTCACATGAGGGACTTATGAAAATTCTTCATAGGTCTTATGACCTCACAGGAGGGTTGGAAAATCCTCCCTGTATTTTATAAACCGCTCTAGGGAAGCGCTTGAGAGTGACTTCCCTGCTTCTGTGGTTTCTTCAGATTCCTTCAGCTTAAAATATTCCATATGCCAAGTGGCCATATTTTGAAATAGTCTGTTCTGGGCCTTATTATATGAGAGGTAGAAACCTTACTTAGGAAAGAACATATGTAAATGGAGGAAAGTGGATACCTTGGAAGAAATAACTAGACGTGTAATCAATAAGACATAAACATTGATTGAATGGAGAAGTAAGGAAGCCTCCATATTTGTTGCTTTGATATCTCAGTGACTGATGAATCCAATTATTAACATAGAGAACACGAAAAGAATAGCAGGTGATGGTGGGTGAGAAGTGGGGCTTGAGTGGAACAAAGAGATAGACACGGATATGAGTGTTGGATATGGTAAGTTACTAAAGGATATGTCCTGGAGTCAGTGGGAGGAAGCACTAAAAGAGAGTCCAGAGACAAATGTTATTCATCAACTCTGCATGGAACCAATTTTGATTAGTTGGGTTTTAGCAAATTTCAGTCATGTGTAAGATTTCAAAAGAAGAAACACTATTTTGTAGGCAAATCAGGAATATAGATGTCAGAAATGAAATGGATAAAAGAGTATTTAATATTAAAATAACAGATTTCTTCACTGCAGGTAGTTGCATTTTTTATTTTCTGATTTCTCCTTATCTTTTAAATTAATTCTTATCTCTTTAAGGGAATCAAAAAATATCTACTGATCAAGGTGTTTTATTGTTTTTGTTTTTTGAGAAGAAGCTTGTATTCACTAAGTATTCAAATCTAACAAACTTTATAATTTAGAGAAATAATGACGAAGGAAAGTGAAAAGTCTTGGCATTTTAACAGAAAGATATCAAAATCTTCTGAGGGCAATTTTCAAATTGAAGTGATTGCCACATTTTTGTTGATAAAAGATAATTCTGCCTTTATGTTTCTGCATGGTACTTAGCTCTTGGATAATGGTAAAAGATATTACACCTCCTCCCACCTGGTATTACAGCATGCATGGCAATAATGAAGACAGATTGGTGCTATTTACCTACTGACACTGACAAGAGTAGCTTGTCTTTGTTCCTTTATTTTGTCATGAAAGTCTTGTTTTTCAGCATTTCGTTGCCTGAAAACTGCATGCTGCAATCTCAAGTAGCAAAGGAAAAATCTCGAATAGCACTGATGGCCTGGATCACCCCCATTTAAAACCAACTCAGTGCTTTCCTCTGTCCATAACTTACACTTTTATAAACATAAAATGGGCTTAAAACTCATTTTTGTGATAGGGAGAGGTATACTCTTCTACATTATTTATTATTTTAAAAAATATTTTGGTGTATTTCATAGATTTCAACATTTCAATGATTACCTGAATTCTTATGTTCACCTGCACATTACTTTCTCACAGATGCCAGACAGGAAGGAGGGAAAGTTGCTAGAAAACTTAAAATTTTGGACTCTGTTAAGAGCAATATTGAAAAAAAATCCATTTAAGTATTACTTAAAATTTCTTTTGGAGACTGCCAAATTTTACTAATTCATCTCTGATTGCTCTGGGAGATCAAAAAACTGACACCCTTCTTTGTGTTGTTGTTTTCTCCCAGGAGAGTACCTGACTTACCTCAATCCCAAGTCTTTGATACAGAGTATGAAAATCTTTGATAAAGCCCAAGTGTCATTCCTGTCAGCTGTCACTGTCATTTCCTTAAAGCAGTTAATCGCATTTGTTCAGCTTCACCTCCACTTCTAAAACCCAGCTCTACCTGCAGAATTTTATACCAGTTCAAAAAATTTTTTGGCAAAGACAAAGTAGGCATTTGCCCGTGGGGTCTGGTTTACAGTAACAGTAATTTCAAGACTTTAACTGTAATTTAGCTACAATTTAGTTGGAACTATTGTCAAAGATCATAGCTTGAGGTGGGAAATTGCGTTGACATTGTTAAAGTTCAGGCTGACAATCAAGGGCTACACTTTGTCACAATCGCCCAATCCATTTCGCTCTTCATTAATGATCACTGAACCATCATTTCCACCTTTATTATATCAGTTTAAAGTTACACAGTTTTGTTGCCTGTCTTGAGCTTTGTTTCAATATCTTCTTGATCACTTTGTGGTAGAGACTGTATTTCTTCCTAACATAAATCTTAGCATTCTAGAATTAGAAAGAACTTTATTCTTTCAATGCCTTTTGAATAAGAGTCTACATCATAACACAAGGGTGAGCATACTCTATCCACACAAATTAGGGTGGAATGGGAGGAGCAGATGGTCTTGTTAGCAGTGGAAGTTGTCTGAGTCACATGGCACCAAAATACGTTAGAGGAGGTGAGTCCATACGGGTCTGCAGCAACCTCCATTCTTGCCTCCTCAGAGGAAAGAATTTGATTGAGGGACATAAGGCAGAGAAAGAGACCAAGGCGAGTTTCAGAGCAGGAGTTGAAGTTTCTTAAAAAGCTTTAGAGCAGGAGGGAAAAGAAGTTCAAGTATACTTAGAAGAGGACAAAGTAGACATTTTGGAGGTCAAGTGCCCCATTTGACTTTGAACCTGGGATTTTACAGGCTGACCCACTTCCAGTATTTTGCACCCCTTTTCCCTCGACTCCTCCCTTGGGGTGAGTTGTACACACGCCCGGTAGCCTACTAGTGCTTGGAAAGTGAGCGTGCGCAGTGTGTTTACTGGAGTTGTACACATGCCCACCTGAGGCTTTCTTCTCTTTTCAGGTAGAATGCCCCCAGAAGGTCGTAGTCCACCACTCTGCCTCTTAATGCGCATGCTCAAGCCCACTTGCTCAGTTTCTGAAAGCCAGTGATTCCCATTCCAGGTGTTTTTATCCATTGGGAAACTGCCTCTCCCTGGTGCTGGCTGCAACCAATTATTATTTTAGAGAGGCAGTGTGCCAACAGCCTGACCGTCACCTGACGGTTGTCCAATATTCTTGGTGTATAAGGGGAGCCCTCTCCTGCCCCTGCTCATGCCTGACTAGCTACCCACAGTAACGGTCTCATGACAGCTTCCTAATTGGAGCTAATGCTGGAAGTATTACTACTTTATCCACAAATCATATCATCCCTTTTCAGGAGTTAGTATGGCTTCCTTCCTCTATAGTGGCCATGGAAGATAACACAGTCTTTAAAATTTCAGGCTTTAGCCAAAAAATATTGCTTTAAATCCAGTATTTTATATCTTACCTAGCTATGAGAAAGTTATTAACTAATCTAAGCTCCAATTTCATGATCTATAAAATTTGAGATTAAATATTACTCACTTGACAAGATTGCAATGTGAATAAAAAGAGTTTTACCTGGTAAAGCATTTGGCACATTGCATAACACATACTAATTTTTCATATTTGAGTAATTGTTATTTGTTCAGCAATCATTTTACTGTCACTAACATTTTTTCTTGTAAACATAAAACTCTCTATTGTAGAGATAATATAATCAAACACATCAAAGGCCAGTTTACTCACCAAGCTACAGGCCATCCAATCATTTTTTTAGACTTGCTGTTAGACAGTAAAATGTTTCTTTTAACCTGAGTTCCAGTTGCATGTACAAGACATAAAATGTCTTGTGTGAGCTATTCCCCTGCCTTTAGCATAACCCATAACCCATCACCTAACACTGCACACACCCTTGCCCTCCAACCCACATTCTCACCTTCTGAAAACAGACAAGAAAAATCCACTGGTTGTGATGTTGTGTTTTGTTCTTTACTCTTTTTTCTTGGAAAAGAATGGCAGCAGATGAACTGCATTTCTTCAAAGGGCACAGAAGTGAGTTGTATGACTTGTCAGATTCTCAGTATTTGGAAGGTCACATAACAGAGAAGAAAACATGACTTAAGGTGCAAGATCTTAGGCATGAGATGAGTTGATGTTGAAAAAGTTGTTTTTATAAGGTAGACAATGAGAAACTTCTGGAGCTTAGTGGTTCTAGAAGAAGAAAAGAAATTTTTACTGAGTGGTCATCTACCATGTGCTTAAAGCTACTTAGTTTCAAAGAGATGCCTGTAAAAAATTTCTTTTGATCTAAGTCATTTAAATGTGATATCTTTTTGACATTAGAACATGTGGGGGACATAGTTTTACAAGCATTACACTGTCTGTAACTGAATATTTGAAAGAAACAACTCTCACACTGCAGAAACATGGAATAAAATATTGTGTCTGCAGCTCTTCCCAGAAAGTCATGCCAGTAGTAAGAAAAGTAATAACATATCTATAAAGAGGGATCAGGAAATAATTTACAAAGTGTGAGAAAAGATTTTTATATATGGGAAAAGAATTTTACAATTTAGCATGATGATGATAAAAGTATAGTTATGAAATCTCTTTTTCAAAGGTGTTCAGCTATTCGCTTGCTTTGAAAATTATATCTAATTAATCATTGCTCCAGGGTAATGTATAGTCCATTTCCAAGTTATGAGAATCTGCTGTGGAGGAGGCACAGACTGGGTGGGCAAATGCTATAATGTATTTTTCATCTATCGACTCACACCCTTTGTTTCTGATCTTTTTTTGTGAGATATATAATTTTTAGATTGTCAATGTGATAAGATTTGTGCAATATTGTTCTTTTTTTCCAACTGGTTTCTATTTACAAAATTTGAAAGAGATATGGTAGTCTTTAAATGAATTATAAATAAGACTGACTACTATAAATGCATATTTTCATAAATTGTTCCTTTCCATCAATCTTTAGGAAAATTTAAATAATAAAGAAATACTGATTATATTTCACAGCAGGATTGGTTGATTCAATCCCCTAATCCCTACCTTCTTTTAGAATTCTGAATATTAATCATAGGAGTAAATCACTGAAACAAATTAGTGAGACAGAAGTATTTTAAAACTGTGTATTAAGGAAGTCCTTTGAAGACACTGAAGCAATATATTTCCCATTCCTAAACAGTTTCTTTAGCAAGACTATTTGAAATGAACCAATCTTAACCACAAGCAATCAGAAGCCGGATATGGGATCTTGCACCTCCAGGTCAGCAGTTCAAATCTGGCCTAGATCAATGATAATTGAAAATCATTACCAGTGAATGGTTCGTAATGTTCTCAACAAATGAGTCAGTGGACTTGGTTGCACTCTGTTTGCTAGTTGACAAGTGCCCAGGTGACAAATCATGTTACACCATTCGCGACACACCCTTGATCACCTTGGCACCAAATGATACCTTTGTTGGTTATTTTATTAAACTGGCTCAGTATTTACTGAAGTGAAGACCATATAGTCGTGATCCCTTCACAAATCATATCCATCAATGTATCATCTGATTTGGTTGAACTAACAATGTAAATATGTCATACTTTGGTGAGTATCCTTATAACCATGACACGAAGCAGCCTAAATTGAATTTTCTGTTTCACGTGGCATACTCAAGAAAGACCTTGGTGAATTTCAGACTTGTTTTTGATAACCGAATTATTTATTTTAATTTATAGATTTATTTCAATGCATGGCATGATTTTATCATGGGAAAACTGGGCTTTTTCTGCTCGTTTCCCATACTACAACAGGAAAGGAAATAAAATTTTCTAAAATCTTTCCCTTGTTCTTTCAATAATATTTCAAAGAAAATGCTAATACCATTGAGGACTCTTTTGTGCTTTTATGTGTGTAAAATGAGTTTCAGTGGAAAATCAAGGTAAGAGTTGTTTTTGGAAGACACTAAAATGGCACATCATTAAACTTCTGTGACATTCTGGGAAGGAAGGGTTGTGATGAGTTGAGGGTGCTGCCCCAGTTTGCTTCCACTGTCCCAAATGAAACAGTTCAAGCCAGGAAGAAGGAATCCAGAAAGCACACTGTGCCATCCATCACATATTTTCAAAACAGTCTTTCTCCAAAGAAACTGTCAGATAATTTTAGCTTTCTTGATCACATCACATGGATTTCTCATCTAGGCCTTTTTTCTCTTATACTTTGCCTTTATAACCAATTTGACATACAGGACTTTTATGGATATTTTGTTATTTAATTTTAAGACTCACGGCACTAAAGGACCTAAGAGGTTAAGTAATTTGCTTCAAGTTATACAACCAAAGGAGAGCATATAATTCAGTATTCTTTTCTCTCCTGCTGTTTCCAAGTTGTGGCCTTCAAATACGAGGGTAAGGAAAAGAACTAAATAGCTATTTCAGGGGATGTTAGACTCCAGACAGAAAGAAAGGATAACCTGTTGAGTGACTACACAATATATCTTTATCTGTACAAATTGTCAAAAGTAGATAGATCCTATTGTCTGATGAAATACTATTATATTTCAAAATTCTGGTGTGTAAAACTTTTGTAGTCATGTACTTTCTCATAAACACATCCTAAAAATACAGAAATTACACGGGAGCTCATTTTTTTTCTTTCATGTTTTAGGGTGTTATTGTATATTAAATGGTTGGGAACTCTGGCACTCACTATACCTCCGTGTCTCCCAGCTGTATCCGTGTATTGCCTGACATCTGCAGTGTCACAAAGAAATTCCACACTGGGAGCATATCTTGGGAAACTGTTGCTTTTGGATCTCCCTCCTAATTCCCCTCCCAGCCTCTGCAAACCAGGTAATAGGAAGCAATGAGCAAAGGAGAAGAATAGCCTGCCCAGGAAAAATTTTCTGCGGAAGTGGTGGCAGATAAAAGGAATGAAAACCATTCTAGTTTTTGAAACCAGTAGGTTGATAGCACCAAAGGAACAGGAACAAGCAGTGAGGACAATCTTACTGGCTTCTGCGCAGACATTTGGAGTCTTATATCTAGCGGAATGAATTAATAGACTTTCTTCTACAACAGCAAAGATAAAAAATGACATGTTAAGAGATGTAGGGTTAGAGATACATGATTGTCAAATGAGGATGGTAAAGTAATCATTCCCAAGTTAGGGGGATCCATCTTTGTTCAAAGGTGAAAATGTAGTGGTGTTACACAGGCTAAAACATAAAACATATGTTCATAACTATTTAACAAGCATGTGGAAATAGAATCTGAACTAGGGTTGTATGTGGAAGGTGGATTTGCAAAATCAGAAACTTGGTTGGAAAGAGGAAGAAAAAGATAAAATTATTTATTTGCTTGTGTTACAAAATGAGCAATTTGTATTCAGAACACATAACTGAAATGAACATGATTAAGGTTAAGATGTCTAGGACTAAGGATTAGAAATTCAACTGGGAAAACATTAGGGGAATATAAAATATGGGTGTGGGGACAGAAATCTCTTATTCTAAACAGTAATATTCCATTAAGTAAATAAATAATCATTAAATTTTGATGTGATGTACAGACTAGTTATCAGGAGACTAGAAAGTGGCAGTTAATAAAGAAATGTTTAATTTAAAAATATAATATTACTGAACATTTTACATACAAATATGCCTTTAATTTTAATGAGAAATGTTGGCTTTTTATAGGAGATGAATGACACACACAGTGTTAAACTTAACTCTGACATTTGTTACTTTGTCAGCTTTCAGACCAGATACCCAAGAGAATGGCAGAGCTCCAAGGGTCAAAAGAGGATGACAGTAGGGAGAAAAAAATGACACACACACAGTTTGTGCGGCCCGAGGGGTTAGTCTGCACACAGGAACAGTAATAATTATTTACAACATCGATCTGCTGGGTTTCTTAAAAAATGAACTTATGAGAGCAGAATGTCAGGTATAATAATAATAATGAGGAAAATTTGTCATTATCATTGTACAGCCACAAAAATGAATTCTTCTGGGCCTTATAAACACTGCAGGACTCAACAGCATATACGCAGTGTAACCAATCACACTGTTTTGCTATTCTGGTGGATTTTTTTAAAATGGTGGTGACATTTTTATGAGATAAGGGAAGAATCTGAATTTCTGTTAATACACTGAATTGTGTCCTCCCAAAATTTATACATTGAAGCCCTATCCCCCAAAGTGACTCTGGAGATGGTACTTTTAAAGAGGTAATTAAGGTTAAATGAATTAATAAGAGTGGATCCCTAATCCAATATGACTAATGTCACTATAAAAGGAGGAAGGACACTAGGGCTGTGCATCCACAGAGAAAAGACCACAGAAAGATGCAGCAAGAAGGTGGGTATCTGCAAGCTGTGGAGAGAGAACTCAAGAGAAACCAAGTTGCTGACACCTTGATCTTAGACTTCTAGAACTGAGAGAAAGTAAATTTCTGTTATTTAAGCCACCCCATCTGTGGTATTATTTTACTGAAGCCATAGCAAAAAAATACAACTGCATTTATATATATACACACACATTCATACGTACATGTATATGGTATAATTTGCTTTTCTCTTCAAATAGGTAAGTTATCTTGCTGTGTGTTATAAAAAGAAACTTGGATTAAAGTATCACATTATACTTACGGCGAAATGATTGTATATCATTTGGGAATAAAGAGGATGTCCAGTTTTAAAATTCTTTCTTGTACCTCATAATATGATAATAGTGCCGTGTGTTTATGTAATTGGGTTTGGTGTTAGGTTGATCCAGCTTTTGTAAATAAGTAAATATTTTCATCACAGAGCATTCTGAAGCCATTGCTGTATCCAATTGTTAAACTTTCATTCATTTGCCAGATAGTTTTGTGTATTTACCATTTGGCCTGAATTGTATTAGGTGACAACACAAGGGGACATGATGTGGTTTCCCCCGTCCCCACCCAAATAACTTGAATTGTATCTCCCAGAATTCCCAAGTGTTGAGGGAGGGACCCAGTGGGAGGTAATTCAATCATGGGGGCCAGTCTTTCCCATGCTACTCTGGTGATAGTAAGTCTCGCAAGATCTGATGGGTTTATCAGGAGTTTCTGCTTTTGCTTCTTCCTCATTTTCTCTTGCTGCCACCATGTAAGAAGTGCTTTTCACCTCCCACCATGATTCTGAGGCCCCCTCAGCCATGTGTAACTGTAAGTCCAATTAAACCTATTTTTCTCCCCAGTCTTGGGTATGTCTTTATCAGCATCATAAAAACAGACTAATACAGGGCACTGGGGTGTGAAATTGATGGAACCCAGAGACTAGCACAGAAGACTGGTATAAGAAAAAAGTGAATGCATAATTAATAAACTGGTGGTATAGTGGAGGAAAAGTATCTTTCCTTCTATCCTTCTATGCTCTCAATCAGGGGCACTGTAACAAAAGACATATTAACAATAGAAAAGCATACAAATGCGTATAGCATCATTTAATGTCAGTTTTACATGACCCAGGAGCCTTCATAAGAAACAGAGAGCCAAAGAAACAGTTGAGTTGGAATGTTGTTATACTAGGTTTGGTAGAACCTAGTATTAAAAATGAAGCGTGGAGAGTCAAGGTAAAATGTGATAAGACCAGGAGCATGAGCGGAAGGTAATAAACGGAAACTTGGCAAGGTCTGTCTGCTAACACTCCTGTCATCCTGTCGGAGTCCCTGGGTCTTTGGAGATAAGACTGCTCCTTTTCTCTGGGTATAAGGAGGGCGTTTTTCACATAAGAATCTTATGACTTGCTTCAGGGAAGAAGGAAAAGGAAGGGCAGAGTCTTCCTGCTACTTCTCAAATTCCTTCAGTTTAAAATATTCTGTATATCAAGGTGTGTACATTTTGGGGTAGTATGTTCTGAAGCCCATCAATGGCAATTGTGAAGAGTGCATGAGGATTATAAATAGGGAATCCTGGTCTAACTAGAGGGTTAAGTGGAGAGGAAACCAAAGGAGGCCATTTATGCTTCAATATGAAGCATAAAAACATTATATGGACAGAGTTTGGAAATGGAGCTTCCAGAAAGAAGTAACAGAATCCTCTAGGCTGTCAAGTGGAAGTTGCTGGTGTTTTGGAAGACATAGTAGAAAACTCACTGTGAGTAGAGTAGAAATAATCACAGGAGAAAGGCCCGGGTGGAGAATTGGACATCCTCCTACAGTAAAGGGAAATCACTGATCACTTATAAATAAGGAAAGCCGATGAACAGATTTGTATTTGAAAACATCATTTTTGCCTCTTGTAGTGAAAAATGAGAAGGAAGTTTGAGTGGGTGAGAGGATACTAGTTAGGAATTTATGTAATTAATTCACGTAGATGAATCAGAATGATGGGATGAATTTAGTATGAAGTGAATGAATTCACGATTTTTTTGGCCACAGAGCCAATAGGACTTTATGAGAACACACACACACACACACACACACACACACACACACACACACACACACACACCAACCCCTAAGGGAATTTTTGAGAACACAGGTTTTAATTAAAGGAAGTTGATAAAGACAAAGTATGGAGCAGAAATGAGAAAATGTAAAAACTAATAGCTAACATTTATTTACTTCTTAGTATATCAGACATGGAGCTAAGAATTTTATAATGCCATCTAATCATCACAGCAGCCTACCCAGCGAGGGTTTTGGTAGGGATTCTAGGAAAACCTCCTTTCTCAGGTCCTGAGATCCCGTTCATCAAGAGTTCTGTGAGCCTTTCTCCCTTTGTCACTGGACTGTTCCATAAATCAGTTGAATCCTCTTTCCTTACACTAACGAGCTCCCAATTCAATTTGACTACAAATAGCAGTTGACTTTAGACCAAAGGCTATATTTGGACTGTGAAAGTGTGATTTGCTCTTTTGAATCTATAATATAAAAGGATTGTCCATGGGTACCCTCAGAAACAGCCATGGCTTTCTCTCAGAAACGGCCCCAGGTAATAGGAGATAAACCCAAGTCAACCTATATGGTTATATTTGCTGAGAGCTGCCTATGGAATTCCTGTCCAGAGGAAGCATGGCGAGTTCTGCAAGGGCGCACAAGCTGCCAGAACAGTGCCCACTAGGAGAGCTAGAGCTTGCAGGAGTAAGAAGTTGTAATAATGATTTCACTGGAGCTACAGATCCTGCTGTTTTCTATACACTGTCAAAGCATAACAAAATGTGGCACCAAGGAGATGATTGCATAAAAACTTACAGAGATATTTATGTTGATATTTACATTAGACAGGTATGTCTCCAGGTTAATACTTGCTTGTATTAAGAAATTAGACTATAATGAATACTGTTTATATTGAGCTTATTTGTTCAATCTTAGGTTCAGACTTAGGTATCCAAAATAAATTTTGCCATTAGAACTTGAGTTTCATGAAGACATGAGATAGGTTTAGTGATTACGTACACAGGCTTTATGAGGCAAATACATGTTTAAATACTAGGTCAATCTCTACCTTTGTAAACATTATTCTTGTAATCTAATGAGTAAAAAGTTGTAATAGATTATCACAAAGGAGTTATGAGATTTAAGTATGAAAAAATATATAAAGTATTTAGCACAGTGTCTCTTACCTTCTGTGCTGGAACAAATTATTGTTATTGATGTTCAATTATCTGAGATACACTAATAAGCTCCTAACCGTGATAAGACTAGGAGCATGAGCTGAAGGTAACGAACAGGGAAACTTAGCAAGGGCTGTCTGCTCAGATTCCTGGCATCCTGTCGGAGTCCCTGTGTCTTTCCAAGGAAGCCTTGCAGTCATTCTAACTGTAGTGTCTGTTCCTTTGGCATGTGATTAGCTTTAATACTGTGAAAGGACCTGTACTTATCGAGTCCAGGAAACAGTATTCAAGTTGTTTAGCAACATGTATCTAAAATATAGAAGCATTTTTAAGCATTGTTTATCATGTCCTTTTAGTATTATCTCTTATAATCGATTACTTGTGATGTTGTTTCTCTGGAATTATTACTAAAAAGTCTGTGCTTACAGGCCTGTGAAATGAATCTTTAACACACAAACAGAAATTCATCCTCATATATTAAAGACCTGAAAAAAAGCTGGTCTGAAAGACATCTGATTTTATAGTCTATGGACTTTTCAAAGACTATTCTAAATAGGTAAATGGTGCAGTTGTGGGAAAATAAGTTAGGGGGTGAGAGATTTGGCAGAAAGTAAAATAAAAATATATCTATTTTCATTATTATCATTGTTGTAGATGTATTCATATAATATAGTTCTCTTCACATATAGGTTCTTATTGCATATATGTAAATCATATTGTGAGGCAGGAATATCACTCAAGCCAGGTCCCTTGACAACCATAATTTTTTAATAAAAAAAAATAGACATAGAGAAATTAAAGTATATATATCATAAGTATAAAGCTCTGTGAATTTTCACACATTGAATATGTTTTGTAACCTGCTCCCTGAAGCTGCTCCTCATCCTTCTTCCTAACACTCTGACTTCTAACAACATAGATTATTTTCACTGTTTCCTTTTATACATGGAATCATATAGTATAGAATCTTATGTGCCTATTGTTCAATATATTTGTGAGATTCATGTATATTTTGTACATGGTAATAGGCAATTATCATTGCTGCACAGTATTCCATTGTGTGAATATACAACAATTTATTCTTCTTTTGGATTACTATGAAAATACCTGTAGTTATTGAATCCAGGAAACAGGATTTAAGTTTGTTATTATGAATATTGATGTGATTTACTATTCATCGTGAATAATTGGTTCATATGAATAACGATTCATAGTTTGTTATGAAAAACCAATAGCTTTGGTTATTACGAATAGTGAAATGAACATTTTAGAACACATCTTTTAGTGAACACGTGTGTGTGTTACTGATGAGTGTACACCCAGGTGTGAAATTATTCAGTTATAAGGTATGCATAGCTTCACCTTTAGTAAATGCTGATAAATAGTTATCCATATAGTTGTAGCAATTTACACTTCCCACTAGCGACGTAGGAGACTTTCAGTTGCTCCATGTCCTCACCAAGAGTTGGTTTTATATTACTTTTTTCATTTTTGCCATTGTATATCACAGTTTGTTAGTTCTGTTAGCAGTTTCATGATGTCTAATATACTTTAATAATTGTTAAGTTTATTTTCTATTTTGACCACCATACAGTAAACACAAATTCTAGTACCTTATGAATACAGAAGCACAAACAGCAGCAAGCCTGTGTCAAATAGCCATTTTGTCTTTTCCATGTTTTATTTTTCATCCCTTTAAGCACTCTTTCATTCAATATACCTATTTTCAGAAGCTGTTATTTTTTATCTATACTTATTCTAATCTCAAATATTTGATCCTTCTATTTATCTAACTAGATTTATATGGATTGTGTTTCTGTACCTCAACATACATTGCAGCAAACTGTAAACTACCTAAAGAGAAGAAAATGCAAAGAAGAGTAATGGAAAATGACAGTTCTATTTAAAATAGAATTTGAGGTTTTCATGAAGTATTTATTTAAACAGCTACCTAAGGATTAATTGACAGTGAGGTTTCTTTTTCTTTATTCTATAACTGATGAGAGAATTCTGTTGTCTAAAGTCTATGTTTTGTTCATATTTCCTTAGATTTTACCTGATTTGTTTTACCGTTCCAGAATCCCATCCAGGATATCACGTTACGCTTAGTCATCACATCTTCTTAAGATCTTGGCCATGACAGTTTCTTTAATTTTCTTTTCTTTTTTTTTTTTTTTGAGATGGAGTTTCACTCTTGTTGCCCAAGCTGGAGTGCAATGGCACAATCTCGGCTCACTGCAACCTCTGCCTCCTCCTGCATCCTCCCAAGTAGCTGGGATTACAGGAGCCCACCACCATGCCCAGCTAATTTTTGGGGGTTTCACCATGTTAGCCAGGCTGGTCTCAAACTCCTGACTTCTGATGATCCACCCCCTTAGGCCTCCTAAAATTCTGGGATTACAGGCGTGAGCCACTGCGCCTGGCCTAATTTTCTTTTTTTTTTTCTTTTTTCTTACAATTTCAACAATTTTTAGGAATATCACTCAGTTATTTAGTGAAATGTTACTCAATTTGGATTTGACTAATTTTTTTAATGAGTCATGATTTGGCTGGAATTATAGGTTTGGGAGAGAAAGGAGGAAGACAACAAAGATAAAGTACCATTCTCATCACATCATATCAAATATACATATTACCAACATTACTTACTACTGTTGATGTTCACTTTGATCACTGGGCTGAAGTATTTGTCAGAGTTCTCCACTGCAAAGCTACTTTTCTTTCCCTCCTTTTTTACGTTTCACTGCTTAGAAGGAACTCAGTATGTGAAGCACACACTTAAAGAGAAGGGAGTTCTGTTCTGCCTCTTGCAAGGGAGATTTGTGTATTCTTCCCCATTTACTTATGTATTCGTTCAATCATAGACTTGTATTCAGTATGGATGCATTTTATAATTTGGTTTGTAATATAATATTCCTGTATATACTCTATATGTATTATTTTAGCCTTGTATCTGGGGAGGTCTTTTGGCTGGCTTCCCTTTCTCTTTGACATACTGTGGTAGGAGTTATTAAGAAATTATTTTAGACAGATAGAGAGGAAAAGTTTTTGTTTCTTTTAAAGCTGCGCCAGAAACGTATCTTGTCTAGAAGGAAAGCCGGGGCTCTTAGAGCAAGGCAGGCAACCTTCGATACGCAAATGCAGGCCGTTAGAAACGGGTCCTCCCCACAGGGCCATTCCCATCTTTGTGTTCTTGCCCTTGTCCCACAAGTGCCTGGCAACATGGCCGCCCCCACGTGTCCCCACGTGTGTAGAACATCATGGCACCCTGCGTTTGCATATTAAAAGGCTAGGGTGGGCGGGCCAGTTTTTTCCAGGGCTAGGTGAATGTGATGCCTGGTCAAACCAATCCCCAGAGCCCTACGCAAATCGGACACCGCCTCCTCCAGCCTCTATATACACCTGGCGGGTTCCTCCCTACTTGGGGGCCTTCTCTGTCTTTGGAGCCCCCTTCCCTCTGTCTCTGTATGGGGAAGCCTCTTCCTTCTGCCTTCTGCCTTCTCTTCTTTCTTGCCTATTAAACTCTCTGCTCCTTAAAACCACTCCACGAGTGTCCTTGTGGTTTTATCTAATCCGACTGGAGAAGAAGAATCTGGTGTTCCTCCAATCATTGGAGCCGTATCAATACTATTTGTGTGTGTGTGTGTGTGTGTGTGTGTAGCACTTCCTTACTTTCTGATCCTACAAAATGCTCCAGGCCCATCCTGTATATTTCCTGCCTCAGTCCTAAAATCAACCACTTCTTTTTATATTGGAGGATGGTATTAGAAAGATTGGGTGTTGATCTACTTTATAGGCAAAATGTTACTTATACTTTAAGAGACTATATATAAATCTTAGAAATAAATTTGGAAAAATTAGTATAAGTTAAAGAAAAAAATTGAGTGTGTTTTTCTCTTGGAATAGCAAATATTTTAGAATTTTTAAAAATAAAATGAACTAAGTGAATATGTTTGTTTCCAAAGTTACTTTTTATATCTATTAGAATTAATGGTAAGCATTTAATTTCAGTTAGACATTAGTCCATTGATATGACTTACTGATGGACTTTTTAATTAAAAATAGGTTAGGCTGAAAATATCACATGCTGTGAAAGGCATGTATATTCTGTTTGCTAAGATTTTTTTTTCATCTTAATGGAACTGAAGAAAGGAAATGATTATGATTGTTGCCTTGAGTGATAAACATTCATCTTTTAAATTCAAAACTGAGTGGCTTGAGCGACAACTTTGGATGTATACCACCAAAGCAATGTATGAAGACAAGTTAGTGAAATCATCTTACTGAATAGATGCAGATCTCGAGCTTTAGCTTCAGAGAAAATGGCTGTAAGTTATAAAAGTATTTTTCTGTTAATGATGAAAAGGCCCATCCATGTTTATCTATAGTCTCTCAGATATGCACATAAAGGTCCACTTAATGTTAAAAAGTATTAAGTAAGTATTAATAACAAACATTTTTAGATTGTGAGAGGCTTAGACATCAAATGAAGGTGACTCTGAGTAGGACAGTAGATTTTACAAGAGAAAAATAAACAACAATAGAATTTACCTATGTGAAATAAGACGTTTTATATCCTTTCCATTAAAAAAATTATTACATTTGAAATATTTTTTAGAAACATCTTTATCGAAATTGTTCTGACTATCCTTTAATAATTTTCACATTCTAACTAAATAACATCACTAGAGTTTATAGTCCTACTCTTTATAGTGCTTCTTCAATGAACAGAAGTCGCACCTGATGCCTTTTCTAGCACACATGCACCCCACCCTCATTTTAAGTGAGAGCTGCATACACTCTGGCAAGGGTTGGTGGATCCAGAGGTTTGGGAGTCTGAGGTTTTCATAATTTGCACAGCCCTCTCAAAGAAAAAGAATAAAAGATTATTCATACATAAGTAACTACAGAGCCTTGGAAGAGGTAAAGAACTCAGAAGTTTAAGCTTCATCAGGTTCATAGTAAATCTGCCTCTCTGGGATTGCTCTGTTATCTACACTTACCTGTTCAACCATATATAGGCTGCCCTTAAAAATGGAAATAAAAACCATTTAATGTACCACACATGGGTTTATGACATAGAACCAGAAAGGGGAAGTCAGGAGACAATGCTACATGGCTTTCTCATGCTTCTGCAAGTCTTGTTAGCAGAGGTGCTCACTGCCTTTGCCCAATTATCTTTTTAAGGATATCTATACAGTGAACAGCTTTGGAAGACAGAGGCAGTTTTTCTTCTGGAGCAAAGGGCAGGTTTTCTTAGAGTGTTGAAAGACAAAGTTTCTTCTCCCAAAACAAAAGGGAAGGTGTGCTCCCTACCCATCTTAATATTATTCTTGAAGCCCAGAGTGTCTCTTTTCTAACACAGCTCCCACTGCAATGTACAGCTATGGACTGGCTTCTTGTGGGAAATTTGGCTCAGGAACTTACAAAAGTGCTGACACTCTCACTACTGCTTTTGCTGTGAGTAAAAAATTGCCCTTTATCTTTGACCCTGGAGGCTTGTGTCTCTTGCTAGTATCCAGGAAATGGCTCAGACTAACTCATAACTTTCCAAATAGGGTAAAATCTTAAGTCCTTAGCAGTTCTTGATGAGACACTCCTGAGTCCCTATTCTCCATTAAGTTTATACCCAGCAAGCGATCAAAACCATTGTAAAGTTTGATTCACGTACAGTTGATCAGTTATATCTCATCTGTATTCTTACAGTACATTATACTTACTTGACTTTTGTAGCTTATATTGTAACAGAATTTGAGTTTTTATTTCTCTTTTTTCCCGCCCTCCCTCTATTTACTTTGCAAATAGTTATGATTCAAGCACTGTGATCAGTGCTGAGAGTCAATGGGATTTAAAAACACACCCAAACCCTAAGGTTAGAGAGTTTGTAATAGGCTCTATGAGCACGTCTCCTTCGCGAGACATTGACGTTTGATAAAAGCTGGGTGTACTAGGCTGTTCTTAAATTGTTATAAAGAAATACCTGAGACTAAGTAATTTATTAAGAAAAGAAGTTTAATTGGCTTATGGTTCTGCAGGCTGTACTGGAAGCATAACATTGGCATTTGCCTCTGGGGAGGCCTCTGGAGGCTTACCTTTATGGTGGAAGGCACAGGATCAGGCGTCTCACATGTTGAGAGCAGCAGCAGGAAAGAGAGAGGGAGGTGCCACACACTTTTAAACAATCAGATCTTGCAAGAACTCAGCATTATGAGAACACCACCAAGAGGAGGGTGCTAAACCATTTGTGAGAAACCCACTCCGATGATCCAATCACCTCCCACCAGGTCCCACCTCCAACATTGGGGAATTTTTTGTTGTTGTTGGCATCAGAGAGCTGTTGAAGAAAAATGGAGGAAGTAAAAGATATTATCTGACCTGTGTTTTAGTTACCCAGGAATGAATGTGAAGGGAAGAATAGAGGAGATTCAGTTTGGAGGCAAGGAGTCCCCAGAGAGGAGTCCTCTAAAGTGGTCTGGTCAGTTATTGTGGGGAACAGAAAGAACACAGAGACGTTGCCAAATTAGAATCAATATTATTTGATGCTTGGGAACCAAAAAAGGCAAAAAAAAAAAAAAATACTAAGAAAATGTCAAAATGTATGTACTTAAATCACAGTGCGACTGGACATGCCCTACCCACAGGAGATACCTGTGGAGTTAGAGACCTGGTTGGCGTCTAGAGATAGTGAAATATTTCAGAATATTCACACTCAGTATAAAATATAAAGCAAACTTGGAGGGAAAACAGGATCCCCGAATGGCATTGAGTGTCCTGCTGAGGTTGCGGTGTTCCCACGTAATGGGAACGACTTGTGTGGTCTCTGCTGTTTATGAGCATCATTAATTAGTGAACTAAGAGAGACACAGTAGTGTTTGGGAAAGAGTAGGGACTTTAACTTTTGGCTTCAACTTTCATTAGTTGTGACTGTTAAGTACATCTCTTAATTTAAAGCCTTGATTTGTTTAAAATTAATGTGAAAAATGAAAAATACAATCTACCTAATAGGTTGTTTTGGTTTTTTTTGTTTGTTTGTATTTAAATAAGAAACTACAAAACACGAGTCATAGAGATACTATACCTACTCAACCCCCTTGAAATATCTGTTTTATTCCTGAAAGAAAAATGGATCTGAAACAATATGGCAAACCTTTCAAGTTCTATGAATGGAGGAAACATTCTCTGAAAGGCCAATCCAAAATCAGATGCATGTTCTTGGGACTTGCCTTGTATAAATGGCAGGTTTGAGGTGGGGTTGGGAAAGAAGCAAGACTGCATTCACCTCAACATTTGTATGCATTTAGGTCTGCTGGCATTATTTTGTCACTACCATGTGGCAGGAAGCTAGCAGTATTTCTTCAGATCACAATTAGCCAGGAAACATTAGGCTTTCCATACAAATCAAGATTCTTCAGATATAAATACAAGATCTACTTCAAGCCCTCAGATTTTTTCCACTCTGTAATTTTCCAAAAGAATAACTGGTGGTCCAAGTAGGGAGGTATAAGACATTTTTTTTCCCCCTCTACTGATCTGCACAGCACATGAGCTTTAAATATCCATAGTCCTCCTAGGACATAAATATCAAAATAATGTGAGGGCCACTGGGTCCCTGAAAATAGAGGCAGTAAAGTACTTGAATGAGTTTCCAGGAATGTTTCTGTATTTACTAAACCTGGGTATTTTCCTTTGAGATAAACTCAGTTTTATGGCTGCAGGCAAGATACTGACTGGGTTGTCATGAAGAGAAAGCCTTCCTGAAGGGCAGGCAGGAGGTGAGTTTAACACAGCAAGGACAAGAAAGTGGCAACTAAATGTACAGTATTGCTCTTCCTGACCCATAGCCAATGTGCTCAGACTCTTGGGGAACAATTATAATCAATAAGCTTAATTGCTCTTACACATTTCTTTATAGTTTAGGAAGTATGGTCACATTAATTATCTCTTTATCTTTAGTATTTAATACATTTCTATGTTTTTCTTGGACGTTCTCGCTTGATCTTTACATCACTCCATAAGGTAGGAGGCCAGAGATTGTTATCTTCATCGGAAGGAAACTGAGGCTCAGAAACTTACTTAAGGTCTCTATGCATTTGCAACGAAGGCAGAATAAGAACAGATTTCCAGATTTCTGGACTTGCCATTATTTTTACAGAAAGCATTGTTTTGAAGAAGCAGAAATGCAGTGCCTGGCCTAAATCTATGACCACATAAAAACTACTCGGAGAAGCATTTCCTTCTGGCAGCTAAGCATGAGCTGAGCTCCAGGAGGAAATGGAGGAGAGGAACAAACTCGTGCTTGTCGTTCCTTCGGTGAATACAATTTATGTGTTCCCAGTCGCCACCTGGGATGATTTTTGTTCATGAGAAAGATTCTGAAAAAAATCTCAGATATAAATTTTATTAAAAACCTAAAGCAAAAAGATTGAAAAATTGTTCTGACAAGTCACATAAAATAAATACATCTATTAACTTTCTGGGGAGAAAGAAACATCCACTTGGAAAAACTGAGGCTGCTTGAAAAAGTACAGGAGGGAAAAGCCAAAAAAAGAAATGAACAGTGACTATTATTGAATCCCGAAGAAATTATAACTTGGGGTGGCGGGGGGCAGGGAACATAATTGGAAGGACTGGAACATGACTGGAAGTTCCCATAGGAAATCAAATCCCCGTTCTCTCAGCTGGCATTGGATTTTTGCCCTTGCTATATTTTATGTCTCTTGAGGGCTCCAGTGACCTAACGCCCCATGACCTTCTAGCCAAAAAACAGTAGTGCCACAATTTCCACTTCAATTGAGAAGGAAGCAATAATAGCTAGGCTGCCGGGCTGAGGATGTCCACCCCAAGAAAGGCGTTCCACTCCATTTCCGTACACATGGAGGAGGGCGAGGGAATGGGCCACAGTGCTGTGATTGTCCCGCCCCCCTGAAAACATTCAGCCTCAGTGCAGTCTCCCCTGCTGTGAAATGAGGGCAACCATCCCAGTGAGAAGCCAGGCTGTCAAAACTCAAATTCCAACTTTTTCTTGCCCAAAGTTAAGTAAGTTGTTTCTTATTTCTCAATGAGAAAAAGTCTAACTCTTGGGAAGCATTGGTGCATGTAGCATTTCATCCAACAACCAGAAAGGACAGTAAGTCTTAGAAGCAAACCGCTACTAGGAAGACCTTGATGCTCCTTCTATCGGAGAGGGATAGTAACACCTTCAGGCCTACCCCAGGCGATTGATGAAAATAAAGCTGCTGGCATAAGGAGTTCCCAGGATATAAAACTTCCCAAATCAAATCTCTGCAGTCAGTAGCTACTTAGTCTAGGGGCAAAGAATTTGATATGCCTTAGTGACTCTTGAGGGCATTATAACTCAGTACAATAAATGCTAATAAATGTTGTCCTGAGTTAGCAAGGAAAATACATGGTGTGGTATAGCATATAAAGAGGTTAAGAAAACACGTAATGTATTTTAAAACCACCCAAATGTTCAATCAAATCAAGTCAATCAACATACATTTGTTGTTGAATACTCTGTGGATTAACAGAAACAAATGGAAATGTTCTCTTGCCTCCATATGCTTGCTGTTATTTTAGGGACAAAGACAGCCATACATGAATACGTTTAATAGAAGACTCATAGGTGCTATGATTAACATTTAAACAATCTTATGACAGTATAGGAGAGGGGATGAATTTCGAATAATGACATTTGTGACTGGCTTGTAAGGAGGTGAGATTTTGTCTGAGTCATACATAAATCTACTACATAATTTCAGATGAATGAGAAAACTTGAATTAAGATCAATAGGAGAAACATACTGGGCAAACAGAAGGAATGGCAAATAGATAACAGCCACGTGTGATTTGGGAGTTAGGGCATGTGAGTAGAGCTAGAGGGAGAAGGTTGAAATATAGGTTGGGGTCATCTAATGGAAATTTTTAAACGTTAGGCTAAGTAATTGGCGTTTATTCTAAGCAATAGGAAGTGAATGTTTTACAACAGGGTAAGGGGAATAACTCTAGCAGTAGTGTGTAGTATTGACTGGGGAGGGAGACCAATAAGGTGATCATTGCAGTGTAGAGAAGAGAAGTCAGGTCAGGACTAAGCAGTGGTGATAGAAAGATCTATGCAAGAGATAGTTTGGAAATGATTCAAATTTTATAAGTACCCAAAAGTCCTCATACACCAAACCCATACAGGTGTGTTCAGTAGAATATTTTGATGGTGGTTTGAATGTACAGAATAAATTGTATTAGGAATGAATCTTCATCCAAAGGAAGAGAAATAGGATAATAACTCACCATTAAATGAGTCATTTTAAAAACTGCATTAGATGGTGTGTATGTATAGAGATCACAGGGTGTGTGTAAAGTGGGAAAAATTAAATTAGTTAATTACACATGATGATGCTTTGGACAAATTTATTGATCTCTTTTAGTCTCAGTATCCACAAATTTAAATTAAGAGTAATTGGGTCCAGGCATGGTGACTCACACCTGTAAACCCAGCCCTTTGGGAGGCAGGGGTGGGAGAACTGCTTGAAGCCAGGAATTTGAGACCAGCCTGGGAGACAATGCAAGACCCTGTCTCTACACAAATTAAAATAATTAGCTGGACATGGTGGTGCGTGCCTGTTGTCCCACCTGCTCAGGAAGATCACTTGAGTCCAGGAGTTCAAGGCTGCAGTGAGCTATGATCATACCACTGTACTCTAGCATGGATGACAGAGTGAAGCCCTGTCTCTTTAATAAAAACAAAAAAAGCATTGGACAAAATAATTTCAAAAGTTATATTCCAATATGCATATTCATAAGAAATAACTTCTTATTAAACAGGCAGAGAGAATATTCTAAATTAAAATATCTTCCTAAAAGCAGAATTAAAATATGTTCAATCAAATAACTACCCCTAATGATTCTCACATATTTGTGAATATGTGCATCTACTATTTTAATTGTCCCCTCTGTGTCTATAACCCCAAAGCATAAGGCTTACATACATTTCTAAAGGGATGATGAAACCGATCTAGGAGTTTTTATATTTTAACTTTTACTGCTCAATTTTATGGTCAGATATATTTTATGAAAAGCATTACTCTTTGAATCAATACTGTGTTTACAACATTAATTGAATAAATAATAAAAATACCCATTAAAAAAGGCAAGAAGATTAAGCAATTTATAAATAACCATTTTAAAGCTGCAGCTGAGTGATCGATTATGGCATAAACTTATTTTTGCCTTTAAAAAATGTTCTCTGTCCCCTAAAAAGATTGCAGTTTTCATAAAAGAAAAATTATGTGTGTTTGTCAAAAAATGTATTACTCAAAAATTTCTGCAAAAATTTTAGGATGCAAACAATTAAATCATCCAAGCATTATTGACTTCTTCTGATATATGACCTGTTTGAGGCTAGTATAGTATCAGGCCTTTTAGAAGAACTCAATTTCATAAAAATGAAACAAGCAGTTAGAAAATATGTGTATTTTTGGAAATAATTTTCCTGACTTTTGTGTCTAAAATAATCCCAGGAACTTAGGCATGTAGAAAGAGTTTTGATTTATAGGAAAAGTGCCAGCATCATATTTTTGTCTTTATAAAATGACTTCATTCAATGAATATCACAGGCAAATTAAAAAATATAGCTAGCCATTGGGTAGAATGAACAGTAGAAGATAAAAATAAGTCAATATTGTTTGTTTTCTTTTTAATTTTTCACAAATTACATCATTTCCTCCTACCCTCTGGTTCCTTCAAGGGTGTTGCTTGTATCTCCACTGGTTTCAAAATTTAAAATAATGTGTTCCATGTCGTTAGGATACACAGTCCCCAAACAGTCCCCAGAATCAAAACAGATTCAGCCATTTTTATTGTATATACAGCACTAAATAAGTATCTAGAAACATCTGCATGACTAATCAAATATTTCTCTTTCATCCAGGTGTCAGAATATAATGATCTGAGTTTAAAATGGAATATTTTTAAAATTCATTAATATCTGCATTACTGATTGAGTATATGCATTAAGTTGCAAAAGATAAATGGTGGTAGAAATAGAATTTGATTCCAAGTCCTCATTGCTGACCATACACTTCCTTTTAATTGTGACTGTTCCCTATATGGTTCTTAGAGTCACTGTTGCCCTGAGGCTTGGGGGTAGAGTTGTCAAAACAGACAAGACAATAAAAGTGGCAAATTTCTACCCTTTAAGCTCAAATGACCTGAGTCAGCAATGACCAGCATGCCCCACTCCCTTCCCACATGATATAAAATATCTTCTGTTTGGGGCAGATGAAAAGAAGAAGGTGGAATAGTCTACAGGTTAGAGGCAGACATCCTACCTCCCCTCCACAACAACTACCTTCACTCATAGATAAGTCTGAAAGACAGAATAAAACTACATAGTATCCTTTTTGGGCATCACAGAGTTAAGATAATAGGTGCCCCACTTCCTAGATGAAAACTGAGGAGATGACAAGCTTCATAGGAAACTTTCATGTGTTGTCGTGGTGTGTGTTAGTCACAGAACAGAAAGGGTGTCACAAAATATTTAGGCACAAGAGGGTCCAAGGCAATCCACCGTGTCTCCCATGAGGCATAAGTGGCAAGGGAACCGCACTCCACTGTTTCTAGGTGCGGCAGCCCCACAGGGGATTAGATGAGGACGTGGCTCACTCTCAGCCAACAGGAACTGGGATGTTACAAAATTCCAAATGGGACAACTTACATCCAGAGCAGTGGCCAACATCACACCCGTTAAACCAATTACACGCCCATTTCAGGATTGAGAGGTAGACATTCCTCCCGTGTCTGTGACTCAGTACTATTTTCATAAACCTCTTAAACCCTCTACTCAACGGGTAACAGTTTAACATCAACCCAGGGAAAAATTTTGAGAAAAATTAAGTTTTACAGTCAAGATAATTTTAATATCTCAAATTTTCTGAATTTTTCCAGTAGTAGTTAAAGTGTCAGTCAGACTGAGGGCTAAAGTTAGATATTAAATCTTTTATAAAATAAATGAAAACATTTATAAAGTTGTACATCTCTTATTCTTACCATGCACTTCCTATCTTTCATAAAAGAAATAGAGATATTAATCAGGGTATATATTCATTTATTACATAAAACTTTAACTCTGCATAATTAGCTGTTCAAATTTGTCTGTGTCTGAAAAACTATCTAGGTACCATTAAGTAATTTGGGGTACAAAGGCTGCTATTTTCCACAATATTTGTAAATCTTCCTCGTTCTCATTGACAAAGCTGCATGGATATTTGGATAAGCACTTGCTTAAATCACAAGTCCAAGATGTATTGCTTTATGTAGGGAATGAACTGAGAGTAGATTGCCTGATTTCACTGAACCTATGGAAAATAAGAATATCAATATTTATCTTATAATAGCTTATGATTGCTGTGAAATTAAATAATATTATGTAAAGACAGGTGTTTAATAGCTGCTCATTTTTCTGTTCTTCCTTATAACCCAAACTTTAAGGCACACGGCATCTGGAATGGTGCTTTGCAAATGCCTGGGTCTTGAAAAATACTGTTGAGAAATTGGACCAATGCAGCTCTCCCTAGCACAGTGCAGCTGGTGCTACTTCTTCCACCTTCGCCTCTTTCAGCAGTCTCCTACCGTTAGCCTTTGCTTAGCTGGTCAATCCATGATAGCCTTTTTACTTCATGGCTTTGTTAAACATGCTGATGAATTCCTGTCCCACCTAAAATTTCCTGAAACAAAATTAAAATATTAAAATGAGATATCAATTCACCCAACCTATTTTATTCTAACCCATTTGATAACCATTTCCTCTAACCCCCATTTCTTTTTTTTGTTTGTTTGTTTTTGTTTTTGAGATAAAGTCTCACTTTATTGCCCAGGCTGGAGTGCAGTGGTGCAATCTTGGCTCACTGCAACCTCCACCTCCCTGGTTCAAGCAATTCTCCTGTCTCAGCCTCCCAAATAGCTGGTATTACAGGTGCCTGCCACCACGCCCAACTAATTGTTTTGCATTTTTAGTAGAGACGGGGTTTCACCATGTTGGCCAGACTGGTTTCAAACTCCTGACCTCAGGTGATCTGCCTGCCTTGGCCTCCCAAAGTGGTGGGATTACAGGTGTGAGCCACCATGCCCGGCCTCTACTTTCATACACTCTCAGAAGAGTCTGTTTATTGTGCATGTAGGAATATTAGACTGTTACATAAAGAAAAATAAAATATCTTCTATCATGTAAAACATTTCAGCTATATGCCAAGGTTTTACATCCCTTCTAAAATTGACAAAAAGCCAACAGAACATCATGTTTAACTTTGAATAACAAATATGATTACTTAATTGCTAACAAGACTAAGAAGTGAAATCTACTTAGGTAAATAATGTTCCAGTGATCAAGTTAGACAGCAATTATGACCTAATGAGGGTGTGGTTTTGTTTTCTGTCCCCAAATCACTCCAAATTTAAAGTTCTGTGTGAACCAAAAGCAAGACTCAACAAATAATTAATACAAGCATTATTCATTGATTTATGATAACATATATAATTGCTCCTGCGATTCTACTGTAGCCTTCAGTCTAACAGCATAATGCAATGGTACCTACTTGAGTTATGATGTAAGGCCTTACAAGTTTCGATCAGCCCTTTGCCCTGTCAGAAGTTTCAACACAAAGTGCCTCACAACTTATTTAAGGACAGAGAGCAAACACTTTTTAATACCCTTAGGTTTTTTTCACATAGATTGAGAACAAGTCGCAGCACTTTTTCAGAACATGAAGTACTTTTAAAAATAACTGGCTGTACAAGTATAGCTTCTGTTTTCTCAAAAATACATGTATTAGTTCATTTTCATATTACTGAGAAAGACATACCTGAGGCTGGGAGGAAAAAGAAGTTTAATTGGACTCACAGTACCACATGGCTGGGGAGGCCTCAGAATCATGGCAGGAGGTAAAAGGCCCTTCTTACTTGGTGGCAGCAAGAGAAAATGAGGAGGAAGCAAAATCGGAAACCCATGATAGACCCATCAGGTCTCATGAGACTTATTCACTATCACAAAAATAGCACGGGAAAGACCTGCCCCCATAATTCTGTTGCCTCCCCCTGGGCCCCTCCCATAGCACATGAGAATTCTGGGAGATACAGTTCAAGTTGAGATTTGGGTGGGGACACAGCCAAACCCATATCAATGTATTTGTAAGGTGCATATTTATAATACAGATATGAAAAGCAATGACAAAATATGAATTACAATAAACATCATTAGTTTTAATGCCCAAGAAAATGTTGGTTGGGTTACTTTAATATTTTCTTTTCATTGGAATAAAACAAATTTTAAAATCTTTGCGCAGTATTTTTTATTATCCTTCAACTTAAAATCCTTCTTCTGCCTTTGAGATCCTTTAAATAATAGGAGTTGTTTTCCCCATCTAATAAACCACAAGAATCCTTTGTTCATTTTCTTCTAGTCTTCAAAAAGTGCCTCCAGAGACTCTTTTAAAGAAACTTGGGTAGATAATTACCAAAACAATTCTACTGGAATACAAATGCTCAAAAATCATTCTCCTGTAGGTCTTCTGAAAGGACTTTTCATTCGGCATTTTGAGGGCTCTTGGGGATAACTGCCTTTGCTTGCAATTTGGATTTGGATTTGGACTTTAAACCATGTAGCAATGTGTGGAAGGAAAATCTTGGGGGCCCCCAAACTACTAAGCTAAAGAGACAAGTCAAGCGGGGAACTACTCAGTGCAAACCTTCCTCCCATTCTGTTCAAAGCCATCCCTCTGTTCACTGAGATGGATGCTTATCTGATGGCCTCCTTTGGAAAGGCTTATCAGAAACTCAAAGAATGCAACCATTTGTCCCTCACCTACCTGTGACCTGGAAAGCCCCTCGCTGCTTCTAGTTGTCCCCGCCTTTCTGGACGGAACCAATGTACTTCTTACATATATTGATTGATGTCTCATGTCTTCCTGAAATTCATAGAACCAAGCTCTGTCCCGGACACCTTGGGCACATGTTGGCAGA
The DNA here is from genome assembly GCF_000951045.1 of Mandrillus leucophaeus. NCBI lineage: Eukaryota > Metazoa > Chordata > Mammalia > Primates > Cercopithecidae > Mandrillus > Mandrillus leucophaeus. Next base: position 2,510,249 of record NW_012105575.1, read on the forward strand.
ACTTCCTGAGACTGTGTCACGGGTATGCATCCTCAAACTTGGCAACATCAACTAACATAAACTTTCTAAACTAACTGAGAGCTACCTCAGAGTTTCAGTGTTCACAAATGCAACCAAAATTCTACGTAGTGCTAATTTGTGCATTTTTGGTATTGGAGGAGGAGAGGGTGGGCTGTAAGCAAGGGATCTCCAAGTGAATGTGTGGTACGGGTGCTGTGTCATTTTTATGATTTACTTTCACAGGAATTCCATTTGAGCAGATTGGTGAGCTGTTAATTTCACCCCCCTCAGACAATCCTGCAGGCAGCTACCCGCTCTCTCCCACCACTTAGCTACTTGGGGTACAGTATTTCAAAACTTCACAGGGACCTCAGGATCATTTTGGTGGTGTTTTCATTAGAAAATTAAACTCAGATGGGATGACCCTGTCCTAATCCAATGGCAGTTCTTAGGATAAATTAGTAGGCTCCCTGTATTAGCATCATCTAATTTTGGATAATAAAATCTCTATGCTCTTTTTTGAGCACAGCTAATGGAAGTCAGTCTAACATTCCGCTTGCTGACCACATCTATCTCCCGTGATGGTGAGAAATTAATTTCTATTCTATTCAGTATTAAAAAGTTACTTTAACTGCTGGATCTACTAAGTAAGTGAAATCCTGCTCCTCACCCAGACCCCAAGAAGCCACAGAATAGGCTTAACCTTTTATCCTGGATAAAAAGGTCTTTCAGTAGTTCATTGGGGATTTTCTTGGATTTTAGGAGAGAACATAAGACTGAAGATACAGAGAAACATGCAGGAAGAGAATGACAATTAAAAGTTTGAAGAAATGGGAAGCTGCATATGGTTATTGTTGTAAATTGGCACAACAGTTTGTGGGTGTTAAGGGGATCAACAGAACTCACTGTGTCTGGCGCAGGCAGGAGTGATTCAGTTTGTTTGTTGTTAATGGTGTGTGAGTGTGTGTGTCTGTGTCTGATTTTGTGAACATGAAAAATATAATGCCCTTAATAACGGCAAAGGTGACCAATCTTCTGAGACCATAAGCTACTCCAGGGAAGTACCTTGGGTTATCAACACATGTTCAAAGTACCTAGCTTGCTGAATAGCGGTCACTTACTAAGTACTTGTTAAACATTTAAACAACAGCTCAGAAGAGCCTCCAGACTTTCAGTCCCCAGGTGCTTGTGCCCCTACCAATTCAAGAAAAGAAATTTAACACGTTCCTCTTTGCCCTGAGACAACTTAGTGTGTTTTATTCGTAGAGATCTAGGGGAGGAGAACAAAATCCAAGGTGTGCAACATGCCTGGGTCCTCTCCACAAACTCACACCCCAGAGACCCAAAATCTTGGGTCACCTGAGGATCACTCATGGAGGGGCAGCATCTGAGTGCTGCCCCCCTGCAGCCTAATTTTTAAATATCTAGTTTTTAAAGATTTAAATTGGTAACTTCTAATTTTTGAAATTATATTGACTTTTATATTTTCTTAAATCTGTAATGGCTTTTGAGATCTGTAATTTTCTTGCTTGTGATGTCCACATTCAATCTTCTATGAACTAGAGTGAGTATTTTCTGTAGATGTTCCTTGCTGATATATAAATATTAAACTATATAATCTTTATGCCAGTGCACTCAACTGTGGCGGAGAGCAATTTTGCTGGCATTCAGACTGTGGTGTTATGCTGGAAGCTAGAAGTTGAGCCTAATATTATAACAGAGTAGAGTCACCTTCTATCTTTGGTATGCTTGTATCTGAACACTTCCCCAACCTCCCAGACCTTATCTATTGCACATATCCATGAAAAGAGTAGCTGGAGGATATTACATTTGAATATGTTTAGAGTATCTGAGGAAAATACTATCAAACCCTGGTGTCTGAATTCCTACAACTCACCGACACCATCTGTAGTTTAGCTTTCGGTGGAAATCTTTTCTAGTTTTCAGGTACATTGGTTATTAGTTGAGAGCTTGTTTCTTTACCTGAGTGTTTAAATATAAGCTAAAAGACTAAAAGTCTTTTCTTTGCAAGTTTTCATATTTTAGAAATGTTTCCTTTTTACAACAGTTATTTGCTGACCCAAAAGATGTTACACACCAGTGGACAAAGAAGCAAAGAGAAGAATAAAATATCCTCACTAAAATGAAAATGCACTGAACAGAGTTTCAAGATTGTACATTACAGGTACCTTAAGGAATACTAGTTTAATCCTTGGCCTCTCCCTGTCAGACTACAGAAGAATATCAGAGTTTCTCTCGACGTGTTTATCATGCTCTCCCACATGACCTTCAAATCATCAGGGCCATAGCACTCTGCCCATTCCCCCCGTTTTTTTCCTCCTCCTGCATTACCCATTTCAGTAATTCGTGAATATATGTTGCCCCATAACAAATTATCCCGTGATCAATGACTGAAAACAACAAACATTTACTTCCTTCACAGTTTCTTTGAGTCAGGAATTTGGAAGCAGCTTCTTGGCGCGATTCTGGTTCAGGGTCTCTCATGAGGTTATAGTCAGGATGTCGTCCAGGCCTACAGGCAGCCAAAGACTCAGAGATGCTATCGGATCCCATTCCAACGTGGTTCACTGATGTTGCTGGCAAATGTGGGAAAAGCCTCAGATTCTCTTTACATGACACTGTCCTCGAGCTGCTTTATTATTCTTATGACAGGTTGTTTGGCTTTTTTTAGAACAGAGGGTCAGAGAGAGAGATCCAAAAGAGAGAGAATCCAGTAGAAGCTATGCTCTTTGTGACCTAGCCTTGGAAGCCACATAGCATCACTCCTGTCACATTATTTTCATTGGAATGGAGTTCCTGGGTTGGGCCTACATCTAAGGCAAGAGTAATTAGGCTTCACCTTTCGAAGGGAGGAGTGTCAAAAATTTGCAAACATGTTTTAAAATGAGAACAGATGAGATTCAATAAATCATGCTGATTTTACATACTAAAGGGTGTCTATAGATCCTTTTCTGTTCATATGTTTTCTCTCTTTCCTACTTTAGGTCCTCAAGACACCTGATTTTTAACAGGTTCCTTATATCCTATCTTGGGTTTAATATCTCCACAACGCACCAGCGAAATCTTGCTAAATCTGATCATGTCTCTCTGCTCCTTAAAACTCTTAATCTGATCTCTGTGACACAAAAACAAACCACAAGCACCGTACCCTAAAGCATGGTGGGCCCTAGGCATTGTGCCTGCTGTGGCTATAACAGTCCTTCATGCCTCCAACCTATGACTCTATACTCCAAACTCTTCCCTTTTCTGCTTTAAATTATGTATTTTTTATATTTAACATTTGTAATTTATTGAATATATGATACTATTTAAGGCACTGTTCTCCTCTGTAAACCAGAGGTCACAAAACTTTTTCTGTGAAGGCACAACTAGTACATATCTTCACCTTTGTGGGACATTCTGTCTCTGTCATGACAACTAAACTCGGTTGTAACAATGGGGCTGACTCTGTTCAAATAAAACTTTATTTGTAATATAGGTAGTGGCTAGATTTGGCCCATAGGCTGAATGAAGTTTGCTGATCCCTGCTGTATACTAGCCTTTTCTTGAATTACATGCCCCCAAATAACATGTTAGTTTGTCTAGATAACGTTTATGATTGACCTTCAAGAGTCACCTCAGGTGTTGTCTCCTATATGATTTTTTTCAAGTGCTTTTCGGTTCGAATAATGGCCTTTGTTCTGTGGTTCCATAGCAGCCTGTGTGGACTATTATGGCATTATCACACAAAAATGAATGTCAGCTTTCTGAAAATCTTCCTCATTATGCTGCCAGATTTTTTTCATTTTTGAATTCTCATTGCCAAGCATAGTTCCTGGCTAATGTGTTGAACTGAATTGAGTCAGAGAAGGACTAATGCACAGAAGATTCTTAGCAAAATATAATTTAGAAAGGGATTATATCACATAACAAGTATCTTTTCATTTTCTGCCATACACAGTTTGTTAATATTCCATTTTATTTTATGCAATCAAAGCAATGGGGTCTGAGGACTTTGGAGTGACAGATCCAGAGTCGAATATATGAAACTTTTTCTACCTGTTGACTGTCTGTTACAAAGAAACATTCTGTGGTGGCTCACAGCTGTAATCCCAGCCTGTAATCCCAACATTTGGGGAGGCAGAGGCAGGAGGGTAATTTGGACCTAGGAGTTTAAGGCCTCCCTGGGCAATACAGTGAGGCCCTGATTGCTACAAAAAGAAAAAGAAAAGGCAAAAAAGCCAAAAACAAAGAAACATTCGGCCAAGGAATATGATCTATACCGAAAAGTCTCAACAATGTCTGCTTCTTAGAATTAGGTATAGAATTGGTGTGTGGGTCTGCATGCGTGCACACACACACACACACACACACACACACGCCCAGAGATTTCCATTCAACAGGCCTGTAATAGTGCAGAGAATTCTGATTCCAGAGGACCAGTAAGTAATTCAAACATACACTCGGGGTTGAGAATTACTGAGTTATGTTCACATCTAAAAGTATAAATCTAATATAGAAAAATTGCAAATAATATTTCAGATATGATCTCATAAAGAAAAAAAAACTGCATGGGAAGAATTAGACTGCCTAGGAGTGACTCTTGGATATATTATGCGGCATAATTGTATGACCGTAGGTAACTTACTTGCTGTGAATTCTCCCCGGGTTTTCTCAGCATTAAAATGAGATGATTGGATGATACTTCGATTCCATCAGTTTGCCCCCTCATACTTCTATTCTACTAGTCCTTAAGTGGTTACCAAGTATCATAAACTAACCACTCCAAAACGTAATGGCTTAACACAATGACACACATACTTTGCTTACTAATATGTACTTTGGGGACAGCTTTGCTCTCCTCCAGTGTGTATCCACTGTGATAGCTCAAAAACTGGAGTTTATAATCATCAGAAGTCTGATCATCACTCGTTTACTAATCCGGTGGCGGATACAGTTAATTGGGACATTTCAAGCAGCTAAGGCTGTGGTCAGAAGACTTATTCATGGTCTTTCCACACGACTGCGTGACTTTCCTGCAACATCGCTGCTCGGTTCCCAGGTCAAGCATTCCAAAAGACAGAGTCAGGTGGAAGCTTTTTCAGCATGTGTGACTTAGGTTCAGAAAACCTTCGGCATTGCTTCTACTTCATCCTGTTCATCAAAATAGTCACGAAGACCCTCCCAACTTCAAGATAAAGGGACATAGACCTTCCCTCTTAAGGGAGTGACACTTTTCTGGAAGAATACACAAAA